>NC_089273.1:4868487-5168487 GCF_963678975.1 Dysidea avara | reverse complement strand
AAACACTTATTGTAAGATCTAGCTGCCAACTGTAGAAAATTATGATGCAAATTCTTGTCTCTCTATAACGTCACAATTGTAACTAGCAAAGCATGAATAGTAAAACAAAATTATATTGTTATAACCTTTTTAATGTACTTGGTGGTTTTGTAATTGCTGTAACTTTGTAACCAACCACAGAAGACTTTAAGGGTGCAAAACTGGTATATATATAGGCCTCAGGAGCTGTTACCAGTAAACATTTTGCTAATAAATTTCTGACAGGTTTATTAACCATTCTACTGGGGGATCTCAATCTTCCATTACAGGGGTTCTTTGGCAGGATACTTTAGATAGACTAGTGCTCATTCCAAAGTACTAAAGTGTACTTTTAACTCTTCCATAATTCACACATTGCATATAACATAATTATAGCTGTTGAGGTGTTGTACACTGCAATTATTATATCTCATTGTGTGTATTATGTCAGAGTGTTGTTGGTACACTGGATAACTTGTTAGATGAGAGGAACGAAGTGTCATTCGAAGACATGACCAATGAGGTTTGTGTTACATATAGTACTTTTTGAAATACACTGCAGTACATCAATGTTAACAAAACTGTATACTGTAGCTGTCCATTTAACTCAACTTCTGATACACGTATATAGTGGGAACATCATGGTTGTATTCAAATGTCAATGCATATGTGCACATACATTAGTATGTAAATATATACACAATAAAATGAAGAGTAGGGATCTATGCAATGAAAAGTAGTGAAAAAAGAGATGAATGATGGTATTACAGCATAGCTTGGTGGGAAGTCCCCACTTCAGCATTGAACAAAATAATTGTTATAGGTAATGTGTCAACGTAGGAACTTTCCCACTGAGCTATTCTGTAATACTATAATTCATCTCTTGTTTCACCACGTTTTATTGCATACATGTAGATCCCTATTTCATTTTTAAATTAACATTTTTTTAAATAACTTACAGTGTATTTTTTGTTTTATTACAGCTAGCTATAGTGTAACTTGTGATTGTTCTATTAGAATATCATATATTAGAGTGACTGTTGTATTAGAACATCTCGAGTCAGCCAAGGGATGTACAGCTAGCTAGACCAATAAGGACTGAGGTCATCTTGTTTACTGTTAAGTAAATAGCTAGACTGTTAAGAGATATGGTCTCCATACTCTATTGTTATTATTCCACCTAGATCTTTATTTGATGGGTGTGGTCACAAAGCTATCGCAAACAGGATCACAATCGCCAAAGTTTCAGATATCTAACTAGCATACCTCTTACAGTGGTGCCAGGATTAAAATGCTTCTGAAATCCAGCTCTGAAATGATTCTGTGGTGTCAAAATATTATGCTGCTGAAAGAAAGTGTTGCTATGGAAAATTAACGCCTCAATATGGTTTTGTTGGATGAAGAAGACAAGCAGCCTGATTGAAGATAAAAGAAGAGACAAGGAACAGAGGACCTAGACTTATCAGAACCCAAAAGGCACATCCCACTGTTGAGTTTGTTATTGCAAAATGTGGCCGTGAGCTGGTTTGTTTAGCCTCTAGCCTTGTGACTGTAGTCAGTCAGTCAAGGAATGAAACTAAAATTCTCGTCTTGGCAGTCATTTTTAAATTCTATATCTGGCCACTTGTAAGTGTTTTGTTATGCTGTATTATACACTACGTATATGGCTATTCCATAAAAGTGATTTTTGTCATGTAAGATGTCTCTAGGATGACTTTTTCAAAAGCAGAATTTTGGGTGAAGAGCAAAATTTGTGGGGCAATCCTTACGTAAATAGTACCACCGTACCGTATGATAATGGCCCTTCCAAATATCTAAGTTTGATTACCCATACTGTAACTTTCCATTGATAATCGTATTCACCTACATAAATAGCCTTCAAGTGAGAACTTTAGTATATGTAAGCACTAATTCAATGAGGGAAATACCATAACTGGCAGTGAACAGAGCTGCATGTGTCACTGTCTAAAACAGTTATTGCAATAATCATCAGGTCTCTAAAATAGTGCAGGTACTCAGATTTGTACAATAACCTATATTTTAGTCAGCCTCAATATGCCCATGATACACAGGTTTCACTGTACATGTACATAAACACTGCACCACACCAAATAAAGTATTACTGTTTTTTTTATTGAGAAAGTAATATCTATACCAGTCACAAAGATTAAAGGCTTACATATAGTACAGTCATGTATACATTTTTACATTATACTTGTCAGCAGGTTTTACTGTAGAATTATTGTTTCAGTAGGACACAACTGTATACATTTAGAAAGAGCCTTAGCCTTTTTGAAGTTTCGCAGTACTGGCTTTAATTTGTATAAGTAACCACACACATAATAGAGTGTAATTTTGACTGTTACAAGTACGTACAATTGTTCCCTATTTGCATGAAAATATGTGTGATTGCCTCCTAATCACATACATAACCACCCCTAAAACAATACAATGAACTAACAATTTTGATCTTCCAAAGCTGTTGCATAACACAATCAAATTTTCAAGTGGATTCATTAAAGGCATACAATCCAGCAATGCTTTGTAACAACATTTCTACACATTGGTATCTGTATAGTAGTTGGACATCAAAACACAGTGTTGATGTATACACCTAAAGCCTGAGGGCCACAAGGTTCTATGGATTTGGTAACCCGAAAGGTCCTGTATTGTGGCGCACGAGCAAAGCAAGGGTGCTACTACAGGGTCTGAGGATTTCTAAATTCCGTGGAACCCTGTCTTTTGAAGTCTAACTAAATTAGACCACAGCTCATTGTTATATCTTCACTGCTGCTTGTTGTACCTTCACAGCTTCTTGTGACATGAGAAATGTAGCGTTCAATGTAGAAACAAGCTCAACAGTGGGAGGTGTATAATACACCTCAATGTAACTTGTAATGGCACTTGCTATTCAATTAAATTCCCATGCATTGCCAATGTTACAGGTGCATAATTGCTTTGTTTTCTAGTGCCCCAGAGACAAGGATCTATTGAGACATAAACAAGGGATCTACAGGATTTAGATACCTGTTAGTAGTCAATGAAATTTGAGTATTTCATTTTTCTGTGGTCTAATAGCTTTTATAACTGGAATTCAGTAAGCATGTGTCACACATAGCAAAATGTTTGCAATGGATATCAATTAAGATACCTACTCACAGGTATCTATTGGATTAAAACTTCAAAGCATACTATATATATATATATATATATATATATATATATATATATATATATATATTATGCGTACTAGTGATGAAACAATGCCCCTTTTTCACTACCAATATATTTGAGGTTGGAAATGGCAAATACCGATCCAATACCGATACTCTGCCCCACAAGCATTTCTCAGAAACAACTAGTAATTTGAATAATAGTTAGTAAACCAGCTTGCTAAACACATTTGCTGATCTCATCAACTGGGCAGTTTGCTGGATTTTATGGCCATCAATTACGTATGCAAAGATAATAGTTTATATCTTCAGCGAATCTTATTTCATGGCCTACTGCCATTTCCACTGCGCTAATAATGCTAGTAACTGGCTTCTTTCAAAGAATTCATGGCTTATCAGTTCTTGCTCAACTCCAATTGATGCACTACGTAAGCCACCATCTTGAATAGCATCATTAAAAGTATCGGTTGGTATTGGGTATTTATAGCTTTACTGATACAAGTTCAATACAGCTAAAAAAGGGCTGATATATTGGTGCATCACTCTGTACGTAGTGTAAGTGTACTTACTATTGAGCAGTGCTAGAAATAACGGTCGACCATCGGCCATTTTCCGAGCAAATTATGATTTTGACCGTCCTTTTGATGTTATATTCAGCCATATGGCCAGCCAAAGTGTAACAGTATTATTAATCATTTTAGTCTGTTGAAACCTGAATTAATAACTCACGCGAAAGTAATAAACAAGGCAATTAAATAATTATAGGTTGTCTACAGGCAACAACTCCTTTACAGCAGCTGGTCTCGTCCTGTTTGTGAACCTTGTCGCTCGCCTACCCTATCACATTCTGGGAGGTAGCGCTTATCGATTAGAGACATTAAGCGCCTATTAGACCGTGACCATGTGGTTTTCACGTGATTCGCCATGCGATGGCTGATTCTGACGATTCTACCGATTCAGTGAGTATTGTGTCAACATCTTCCACTACGAGGAAATGACCTCGTAGTTGTTCGGACTCTGTGACAACAACTGAGCCAAAGAAACGTAGCGTCAGTTATTCAAAATATGTCAAATGGCGAAGTGAGCTAGACAAAAGAGTGCCAAACCCTCTCTTGGCTGGATTTCAATTTGATAGAAAAGGAAGGAAAGAGGACAGTCAATAGATTGAAGTGCAAGGTATGCTTAAAATACAAGTCTAGAATCGAATCCGTGCGAAACTACAGTGAGAAATAGATAGTTGGTGCGGACTCTGTTAGGACCAGCAACATGAGAGATCACGCACGTAGCAATCAACATCAGTATGCTATGTCACTTCATTGAAAAGAATCCGGATCAACTGCTAAAGCCAGTGAGCCTTCAAGCAGGAATGTTTGTACAATGTTGGAAAAGTTATCAGAAGGTAATAAGGACCACCTGAAAAAGAAGTTTGATATAGCATATTTTGTTACCAACCACAAGCTTGCTTTTAACAAATACACAGCCATTTGTAACTTAGAATCTCACCATGGAGTCAACATCGGTACTTCATATGTAAACGAAAATGCAGGAAAGACCTTCTGTAAGTTTATTGCTGAAACAAGAATGGCCGAATTGTGCAAGACTGTGACAAACACCAAGTTCTTCTCGATTCTAATGGATGGAACAACGAATGTAGACAAAATTGATGATGACTGTTTCTTGTTCAGAGGTGTGATGTTGATGGAACAGATGAGAAGATGTACTCTAGAATGGAGTATTTTACAGTTTCCAGACCAAAGAGTGGCAATGCTAAAGGCCTATTCGAATGTTTGCAAAATGCGCTACCGGAATTTGGTGTTGCTGCCTTGAATGTAGAGAACTGCAAAATGTTAGTTGGGATTGGGACAGATGGCACATCTGTAAATATTGCTGCAGCTGGACTGAAAGGAATGGTTGAAGAAGAGCTGCAGTGGGTGTTCTGGATGTGGTGCCTAGCGCATAGACAAGAATTGACACTGAAGGATGCTTTGAAGGGGACTGTATTTGATCTCATCGATGAAATGCTTGTTCGCCTATACTACGTTTACGAGAAGTCTCCAAAAAAATGCCGTGAGTTGAAGAAAGTTGTTGCTGATTTGCAGCAGTGTGTTGAATTTGATGATGCTGGTGTGAGACCTTTACGTGCAAGTGGCTCAAGGTGGGTGTCCCATAAAGTGAATGCGGTGAAACGTATTCTATCAAAGTTTGGAGCATACACTAACCACCTTACTGCATTGTCAAGGGACAGTTCTGTCCAAGCCGTGGATCGTGCTAAACTTCAGGGATACCTGAGGAAATGGATTGATGCAAAATATTTGCTAGGGTGTGCCTTTTTTGTTGATTTGCTGTCTCCCTGTGCAATATTTTCTAAAGTAATGCAAGAAGATGACCTAGATGTTCTGGGTGCATTTAGTAGTTTGATTCTTACTGCCAAGGAAGTGAACAAGCTCAGCTCCAAGCCACTGGAGCAATGGAAAACAAATTGTACAACCTTAACAAAGTTGAGTGATGATGGCAGCTACCAGTGTCAAGAGTTGAGAAATCTTTTGCAAGCAAAATCGTTTTACGAATCCAAACATGAAGAATTTTGCACAGCTGTAACCGCCTGTATAAAGGGAAGGTTAGCGTGGTCTGATCTCAGGGTCATAAGGGATGTTATCTCCGTACTAGCTACCCATGTTTGGCAGTGGTCATTAGATGAGGAGGATGGTGAAAGTGATGAGAATACAGAGAGGATGGACCCGTTGGCACCAATAGAGAGACTAGGGCAAAGGTTCAAAGTTCCCTTGGAATCAGCTGGAGTAGATATCAGTAAGCTACGGGATGAATTTTATGACATGTTGCTGTACGCCACACAATTCATATCATTGGCTACCCTAGATTATTGGGCTGTGTGGTGGAGATTGTTCCACTCACCAAATTCTTCAAGTTGGCTCAATGTGTTAGCCCTTGGCCGATTGTTGTTCTCGTTGCCTGTCTCCAATGGGAAACTTGAAAGAATCTTTTCTGTGCTTAAGCTGCTAAAAGTTGATAGACGATCATCAATTGGAAACGGGACCTTGAAAGATCTGCTAATGATTAATACGGATGGCGCATCCATGGATAACTTTAATCCAGACCCATCTATTGATTTGTGGTGGAGAGCCAAAACAAGACGGCCAGACCAAACGAAAAGAAAAAAGTACAACACACGGGCTGCTGCAGGTCAAAGTGAATTAGATAGTGATAGTAGCAACTCAGAAGACAATATTTTGTTGGACGACTGGGACAACTGGTTGGGTTCCAGCTAATTTGTGCTTGACTTTATGTTTTACTTTGACTTTCGGTTGTACTTGACTTTATGTTGTACTTTGACTTTTCGGTTGTACTTGACTTTATGTTGTACTTTGACTTTATCTGTTGTACTAGTCATCTGACATAATGCTCAATCTTTATATTATTTAGACATTTTCATATTATTTACAGAAATTACCATAAACATTGTTATAATTTATATACATGCGTTCATTGTATGTATACAAACTTAAAGAGTATTCATTAGTTATTTCAGTACTGTGCTCCTTCCCCCTACACTGTAGCTTCTCCATGTTGATCATCTAATCTGTATGTGAATAAATTTTATATAGGAATTTCAATTATAGGGATAGATAGACCGATATGCATGCTCAACTAGTATGTACTTCAGTAACCTTATGTAAATTAGTAACCTTACTACACAGCTATAAAAAATCTTATATTGTACACTAATACTACAGTGGTAGTATAAATAAGTTTAAAAAATTCAACCTCAGAGCACCTAAATTTCAAAAATTTCCTGGGGGAGCATGCCCCTCATACCCCTCTAGAAAGCGAAGCTTCACACACTGAAGTGAATCTTATCAACTAATTATATACAAGTATTTACATTACAGCAACTAAAATGACCTAGCATAATTGTCAATGGCCAACCAAAATCCATTTTGCTAGGACATATGACCAGCCAAATCCAAATTCTTATTTCTAGCACTGTTGAGGTGCCCTGAATTTCAAGGTAATTTTATTTACTTAGGGAGCATGATTAATGATCTGCTTTAGACAGTTCTTTTCACTTTAAAGTATTCACATCAGTAGGTTTTCACAGTAAATACGTACATAATATTATTGTGTTTATCTATGTAGCTTATATAGAAGCATTGAGTATAACAGCATTAAAGCATTACTGTTTATTATGTTACTCAAAGGAAGATAACACTACATCCACCAGTGAGCTATTACAAATGACCACTGAGAGGGTTGGCATATTATTCAGTACTACATTAAACACTAGTGGAAATGAATCTGTACAAGCAAGTTTAGTCAGAACCAATATTGGTAAGCTGACCTGTGAATGTGAGTATTAATCAGAGACCAATATTTGTAATATTTCTATATTTAACCTAATTTGTTGTACAGGTTTACAGTAAGTTTTGATAATTGTTGTTATTATAAGCAAATTCTTTACACAAAGTTTGAAAAAGTAACTAACTTTAGCATACTAAGGAGAAGGGATAGTAAATGTTAATCATGACTATAGTTTAATCTATACACTCAACACTGTTCTGCTATATAATTTTATCTAAGAAAAACGGTCTTGTTTATACCCTTTCCATTTCTATAAGGTAGACAGTTCTTAACTTTTCAAGTCTTTAATGAATCTGCAGTGCATTAATTTTATCACATTACTATTCTTAATAACAGTTCTAGCCTTACCAAATTTTTATATTGCTGTTTTACACACATGGCAAGCTACTGCATGATTTGTTAGTCATGTTAACTGAAATACCATAAAACTGGCTTCAGCAGACTGGTTACATTTATGCATATGTCTCTAAAAATTTGCATGACATAAACTGTGTAAGTTCTGTGATTCTATGCTGATCCTGTATACATGTACAGAAATGATGTTTATAGTTCCCCATATCTTCTTTCGAAGCTTACGTTACAAGTGTTAAAGCAATAATAATGATTGATTTTGATGTTATGCATGCAGCATGATTACTTCAGCCTAAATCAACTTTGGTAGTCAGAAAAGGTATCTCACCAGACCCCAGCCAATTATGCCAACATTATTTAAAGCATCATAGATAACCAAAAGCAACAAGCACAATCCCAGCATAATAGCAACATTTTTTATTAAAATATGCAATGCATGCACCAGAAATAAAGCAAAATTATTATAATAATTGCAATTATATGATTACTGCTATAACATATAATATTACCAAATGAGCTGTTTCTTGCTAGAATATTTGGATACATATACATGAAATTAACAAGGAAAAACATCCTAACCACCTGGCAGACTCCTGTAAGCGTTCAAGTGTTAATTGAATGGCTGTAGGTTTGACGCTGCCTAGTGGATTTTTCTCCTCTACCTACCTTTTCAAACACACTTTCTGTAACAACTTTAAACAACTTGTATGACCAGGTTTCCAACAGACTTTAAGCACTTGTGCTGTAAAGCCTTAATAAATAAATAAATAAATAAATAAAAATATTCACATTAAACAGAAATAAGATCGAGACATTCTAATAGAGCAGTTACTTACTCTAATACAGCAGTCAGGAAATACTGATATACTATAATAAAACAGTCAGCTCTCAAAATCTTGATATTGAAAGTATAAGTCTGAGCAGAATGAGCTTGATCTTTTTGCACTGCTCAAAAACATAATAAGTAAAATTTGAGCGTAATATACCAGCGCTTACCATATCTCAGGTTAAAGATCAACAGTGTAATAAATCCTATAAAATTATACTATAAACATGATGTGTTTTGTCATTGTAGTCATTGAGGTTCAGATTCTTACTGAAGAAGTTTTGATGAACATTGATAGTGTGGTCTTTCCTTCAACCCTTAACACCTCCAGCAATGACATGTTTGATAAAATGGCACCCATGATTAGAATACCAGCTTCTATACTCATCAACCAAATTACAGAGCAAGGTTATACAATTAGAATAAACTCATGTTCAATAATAATAATTTATTACAGGAAGGAGAGTTGCTGTGGTTAATGGTATCACAAGAAATGTTTATCTACCAACTGATCCTGGGTATAGACTTAATCTCAATATAACTTGGTCAATATTTTCTATTATTTCTTTAGGACAAGGATTGAAAGTCTAATCTTGTCTAGTCAGATATCTACAGAGAGAGTAAACCTGGGTGGTGACACTGTTTCTTTATCTTTCAACATTCCATTGGTATGCATATCTGTTGATGTATTTATATTTATACAGCACAATGGCTGATCTAAGGTGGTTGTTGAAGTTAATATTAAAATGTAATGATAAGAAATAAGAGAATTTACATTGGATTTATCAATCACAGTAAATCCAATACTTTAAACTGTATATAAACTAAATAGGGCTCAGATGAATCGATGAACATTCGGATTATTATTCATTTGCATTGTATTCAAATAATAAAATCAACCAGAGATTAATCGCACATGATCACTTATACGATGACACATGATTGACTGTCAGCAATTAGTATTGCAAGATATGCATGTGATGTTAACCAAAGGAAAGGGGCGGTGGTGATAAATCGAAGAATAGAAATATATATGCATTAGGTAGCCACCAATTGGTAAAGATGTACCAATGCCATGATGGATCACCATAAGTGCAAGACTTTATCGCCATGATAATCCATTCTCAAAGGGAAGTAGGCCATGTTTTCCTCTCAGTAATATATTCATGGAAGCCACAAACCTGTTTGTGGTTATTTATATAAGCTTCTTGGTAGTGGCCGCCTTAATTACTGGAATGCATTCATACCTTACAGGGTGTATGCTGATATATTCGAATACTCAAATAACAGCTAAGCAAATAATTGAATACAGAAAACTAAATGAGCCTTACAGCAGTAACTACTATGCTTTGACTTTGATTGCTCTATTAGCATAGTTACTTGACTGTTCTATTAGAGTATGTTAATCCTTTTACTGCAGCGGGAAAAGGTAAAGTGTTGCTGAGGGTTTAGTAGCTGTAATAGATGTTAGTTAAATGTAAATGCATACATACATGCTTCTAAGATACAGTGGTAGCTATAATGTAGTTTTTGAAATGATAAATTGTCAATACAGCAGCTAGTTATAGAGTACCGCTGAGTAAATTTAAAAGAGTGGGTTTCTGTTGAAATGACAGAAACCCACCTAGATCCGTAGCATATATTTGTATTAGCTGTTGGTAAGTATATTTCCTATTATCAATATGACGAAACAACAACAGCATTACAGTTAATATAATTAAGTGTTGTGTATAGTTGAAGTTGTGCTGTATTACTGAGGTACGATCACTTATCTATAGGCTGAAAATCAATCAAATTTTAACATACGTTGTGCCTTCTTTGATTTTTCAAGGTAAGTACATACATACATACAGGTGATATTTGTGCATGCATAATGATGTTCTTGATGTTGCTATAGTGGACAACGTGGTCAGTTCTCTGAAGATGGTATTCAACAGATAGGAAGCAATGATAGTTTTGCTCAATGTACTTCCTCTCATTTGACTAGTTTTTGCATTCTGGTAGATACAACAGGAGAAAGTGTATGTACAACAGCTGTTGTTATGTATACAAGTACACAGAAAAATTTGGAATTTTCAACTAGAGTAGGGACCATAACACATTGATAAAAAGTACTGAAGCAAGCTGGAGTAGTGCACGATATTAAATCACAGTAAAACAGTAAGAAATGTTATATCCCTACTGCGTATTTCCATTATGGTAATGTACCTGTATCTTGAGTACAGTAGGGATATAACACTTCTTACATTATTGTTTTACTATGATTTAATATTGTGCACTACTCCAACTTGTTTCAGTACTTTTTATCCATGTGCTATGGTCCCAACTCTAGTTGAAAATTCCAATTTTTGTGTATTTGTTTGTTTACTTTTTTGTAAATAATTATTGTAACTGGTGAACCCACACAAACCGCATCAAAGAAAGAAATGGTGCCCCGTGTTCCAGTTATCAATTATCATCTGAAAAGTGGAGTATCCATTATGCTTCGTTGTCAACTATGTTCAACCCATTACAAAGGATTACGAATCAATAATTGTTCAAAATGCATCTCTGCATTCAAAGTAGCCACTATGAAAAATATGGATGATTTCCATTATGAAGGGAAGCCATCACATGCTACTGCCAAATCAATATTTTTTGCTGTCAGCAAAGATGAATGGGACACAAAGGAGGACACTGGTAAGTCCATGAAGAATGCGTTGTATGCACTGCAGTATGCAAAAAGGCAAGCATCTGGCTGAAGTGACACTGAAAAGTGAAAAAATCAAGCCTGTAGCCTTAGCTGTTATTGAGTTATGCTTGTCTGAAGGTATTAGTCACTCAGTCAGGTAATCAGTCAGTAGAAAATTCCATTAAATATTTTTAAATTTCGTAGCAACTTGTTGAAAGCATTTCGAGTCGATGTTAAGGCTTGTTGGGGCTTCATTTTGCCTAACAAATACTGCCTCAATGTCATCTGGGAAAATTAAGCGAGGCTGTTTTTGGGTGATTTTTTTTCATGGGCCATGCCTACACCATTTTGGTCCCTACTATACAGTACTATTGTACTGTATGATAAATTTTCGCTCATAGTATATGAGCTTTGGACCTGGTCTGAAACATGAAAACAGTTTGTACTACCTGTTTATTTGGTACAGCTCAGCAATGACAACTTGAAGCTTGTTCAGTTAAGGATGTCATATTTCATGATAAATTTCTTCCTACACAAATCCATGAGAAGTTTTGAATCAATCAATATTATAATGCCAAATGAGCCTAATACCATTTTCTAGCTTAAGGTATGTAGCTACATATGTAAACATGTGCTCCAGAGTATAGTTAACTGTTGAGAGTTTCTATCCTACGTATGTATGTCCAGTCTCAACTCTGCTTTTGTCATTATGGGCTAGTACAATAGTATCAAATAAATACTTCATTGATGGTACACATTTCAGCAATCTATTTTATCTGATTAAATGTTGTGCACCCTTATACACCGCCTATATTACTCATCTATTATTTGTAATGTAGGACCAGTCTCTGGCACTCTCAATTGTCAGTTATGTTGGATGTGGAATATCAATCATCTGTTTGATATTTGCTATAGTAGTGATGATTGTGCTACAGTAAGTTTGTTATTGCTAACCTGGAACATGAAATTAACAACTCAGTTTCAATGTGCTGGGAAAAGATTCAAAATTTCATTCAAAGTGGTCTAATAATATTATTGTTGTGTTCCCATTGAATAGGTAGCTATGCATTCATAAAAAATTATTTGTATATAACTGTTTCAAATCATAAAAAAATTATGTTTTAACATAATTAATTTTATATATAACTTTTTCAGATCATACCATTTGCAAAAGTGTACTCATGCAAATGTTTTTCAGAATGTTTATCAAATCATAATTTATGTATATAGCAAACAAGTGTTCTCTAAAGTACCAGACTTCATCCATTTGAACCTCTCCATTGCACTATTAATGGGTCTAATAGTATTTGTCAGTGGAATTGAGACTGCTACTAACTATCGAGTAAGATACATGTATACAATACTTGATGTGTCTTGTTCATACACTTAATGCATTTTGTAGGCTAGCTGTTTGATTGTAGCTATTTTACTTCATTATTTCTTCATGGCTGTGTTCAGTTGGATGCTTTGTGAAGGAGTAATGTTGTTTGTTTGGTTGAACTTTGTACTGTATCAAGGAATGTTCAAAACAAGGAAATTTTTCATGCTGTTAGGTTGGGGTAAGCACTTGTATATACTACAACATCAATGGTGTTTAATACTTTATATTGTTCAGGTTTACCGGTTCCCATTGTTATTGTGTCTGCTGCAGTGTCACATGAACAGTATGGAAATGATGACATGTAAGAACTAACATGTGTAGTGATATGTCTATGGAATTTAGTACTTGAAGGCTTTGTGTTGTGATGTCCAAGCTGAGAAAGGCTGCTACTACAAGGACTAAAAACACTAAGTCGTGTTTCAACTACAACTGCATGGTTTCTGTATCTTGAAAGCAGTTTGTAAATAAGAACTACTAGAAACAAACCCATCACACCTCCCTCTAATTTAGTTTAGCTGTCACTATCTATTTACATTCCCAGCATATATCACAGGAGTGTAATCGGCATGTTTAACATGGTCTCTTCAGGAGCTTTGCATGGCTCTATATGGATTTTAAGACCACATTTACAGCAACCAAATTCAGTATCAAATGTTTTGAGGTCAAAACAATAATTATTTTAGTAATATTTCATTCACAATAAAATTGTAAGGAGGAAAGTGTTTGTTTGGAATACACATTCAAGAAAGCAGCACAATAGTTTGTTTTCAGAATACGAGATTAACATTATTAGCACTAATACCAGTTCTCATATTTTGTTAGTAGACCGTCAAAAGTGAACTACGTATATAAACACATTATATTTGTAAGAACATAATGGCTGTCACATCTGTTCTTCATTCAACCCTTAACAGTATGTCATTATTATGTGTCTACAGATGTTGGATTACTGAGGAAAGAGGTGCCATTTGGGCATTCATTGCTCCCATGCTGCTAATCATACTTGTAAGATCATATTGTTATGGAGTTCATTTGTCTTTTAATACAACATACTGTCACAGGTCAATACCTTCTTTTTGATTATAAGTCTTTATCAGATTTTTGGTAGCAAGAAAAACTCACTGAAAGCTAAATCAGTTTCAAAGTTTGAAATTACAAAGTAAGTATTGTGTAAAAGCTATTCGATCAAAACACGTATGTACACATTGTGAATGTTCTGAATAGTCACTTATTTTTCTAGTTTATATGATTGTACTGTTGTATTTCATTTATTATTATTGATTACTTAGGACTGTTAAGTACATCATATTTGCATAATCTTGTATAATGTTTGATGTCTTATCTGGTTAATGTGTTGAGTTTGAATGGCTGTTTCTGTCTGGCATTGTGAAGGGACCTGGACCTGGCTTGGCAAGAATTAGTGGCTTACCGGTGGATGGTCTGATATCGTTAACCGTACAGTTGCTGTGTTGATTTTATTGCATATCAGCCACTAAGAAGCCAGCACAACTCTCTAATCTTGTGTCTGGACTTCAATCGTGGTCTGCCTCCATTTTGAATTCTATCTTTTGCCCACTTCATCACCCTTTATCCTCTGCCCCTACTTCGCTTATCCAATTGCTCAGATTTTATATTTGTTAGGAAAGTCTACAAGCAGATACAAGTACAGTATTGAAAGTGGTGTGAAATGCAATAGATTGGTGCATCTCTTGTGTAAATTTCATATGCTCAGCAAGTTATTCTATATGAATTCTTTACAGCCATTTATCTCGAAGCTTCTAACCCTATAATATATAGCTATATCCGGCTTATAAATATGAGGCATGGTAACATATGAATCATTGATAGTAATGCACAGCTACTGTATAGTCTTACTTAATGTGTATCCTATAATATTTGTCTCTGTCTGTACTGTGCATTACAAAATAATTTTGAATTCAAATGTTCAAAATATATTCCCACCGAGAAGTTTGGTCGCATGCCATATTCCTATGAAGTCAATTATGCAACTACGAATAGTCTAGTGCCATGTGTTAAGACCTGTTTAACAGCATGCTAGGAAAGCGATGTGTTGTGTGCTGATAAGGTTTGTAAGTGATCAAAATGGACTGCTGAACTAATACAACATTGATGCCTACTACATTTCAAAGGACAAATTGTATGTATAATACATATGATGTCAGGGCCAATGGGATGAATAACCAACCTCCTCTGCTCCCACTGTGTGCCAACACATTCATCTTGTCAGTACTTCATATTCATGTTATGTTGTATACAGCATACTGTACATTATATTAAAACTTTGTTGACTAGTTTGTATGTTATTGTAGGATATTGGTTAAGGCAGCAATACTCTTACTGCCACTACTTGGGCTGACGTGGTTGTTTGGATTACTGGCTGTGAATGAAGATACTGCAGTGTTTGCATGGATATTTACAATTTTCAATTCTCTACAGGTACTACCAATTGTGTGGCAATTTACATGAAAGTATCTTCTTACCATTAGGGTTTGTTTATTGCATTGTTCTATGTGATCAGAAATCAGAAGGTAATATTTACAGTGTGTCAATAATTATCATTTATAGTCATTGGTATTACGCTCAAAGTTCCCCAGAGACTTTAGGTCCCCAGGGTAAATCATAAAATTGCTGCCGTATTGTAGTCCAGCAAAGGAGTGAAATATGTGTTGCTTAACACTGGCTGACCTAAAAATAAACTGCTAAACTATATATATATATATATAGTCGGTATACATTCACCTGAGCCCCGCCAAATATAGTAGTATCAGAGAGGTGAACGTGTGTTCACTCTCAATGGTTTTGTACAGGAACAAGCATGTTTTGATGTTGTAAACATGTTTGCGAACCTGAATTGTCCATACTAAATGTATGGGGTATTTTAAAGCCTCATAACTCACTTGTTCTTTCCCGTATCAAAGCGCTACTTTGATTAACAGTTCTGGCATTTAAAGGGCTTCACAGTGCTACTAAATGTTTAGGCAGCTCATGTAACAAGAGTTATTAACAAGAAATGAGGGCTCAGGTGAATGTGAACAGACTATAAAGACGTGGCAATTATGCCAGCATAATTTTCAGGAAACATGTACATATGTATGTGTGGGAATTGGGAATTGTGCTGGCAGTTTAAAGCAACTACAAAGCTTTAAAAGATGAACAATTCTAATTCAGCAGTCAGAAATTCTACTAATAGAATAGTTACACAATTGTACTGCTCTAATAAGGCAGTCTTACAGGATATAAGATATACAATACTCTTATAGGTGACCGGATTTGCGAAAAGGGGTCTTTCACACACATCAACTTTGACAATTCATAAGTATTGAGGTATATTGACTTGAAATTAGGTCAGTAGTAGGTAAATGTACTAAACTAGCTAAATGGCTGGAGAAAATTTGAGGTATCAAAAGATTTATAGATTATTCAATGCTTGCCTGTAGCGGTTAAAATTCAAATGTGACCGGGCTTGTAAAAACAGGGCATGTGGGCACAAACTACACCCCATCACTCTCCAGGTCATATCTCAGTATTGGAAAAGTATATTTCCATTCTATAACTTGCATCATGATGCCAATTAAATGGTTACTAAGAGCTGAAAATCGCAATACCATAACATAATGGTGCAAAACGTTATGAGTGATGAAAGTGTGAAAAAGTAGTCAAAAATCATGTGCCCACATGCCCTATTTTGCAGGCCCAGTCACAATTAATGATTCTTACTGTAAATTGATCAATTAACATGTATATTTACTAGCATATACACAGACATTATGTGTTCATGCACTATTATTATAATATATAATATTGAAATTGTTAGCATAACAGATAATAATAATCTAATCAAAAACAGCCAAGCTGTAAAAAAAGGTGCGGCCCCCAAAAAGGCCATGGTGAAAAAAGATGTGAAATCCAAGGTGGCGGCCAAGAAATGGCTGTGATGGTAGGTTAATGGTAAAAATTTTAATAGCGACAATTCAGGTGAATTTGTTGCCAAGACCAAGTGGCACAAAATTCACCTGAATTGTCGTTATTAAAATTTTTACCATTAACCTAGTACCATCACAGCCATTTCTTGGCAGCCACCTTGGATTTCACATCTTTTTTCACCATGGCCTTTTTGGGGGCCGCACCTTTTTGTACAGCTTGGCTGTTTTTGATTAGATATCACTTCTTTTTGTATTTGTATACTGCAAAGCCAGCCATATAGGCTGGCTTTGGGGCTTTATAACCCATGTGTTTTTTTATTTACCACAGGAAGAAGAAAAGAACTTATAGAAGATTTTTAATACTTCCATTATTTTTGATTTTATTAGTAATTATACAAATTATATACCTATATTTGTTACATGCCCATTATTCCCCACAGGATATTTTTTAGCAGCTGATCTCTCTATTGGGTCACTTAAAATATAGCTGAACTATATGCAGGATGGTTTCTTTGTAGCTGAACTCTCTACAAGATAAATTCTTCTAGCTGATTTCTCTACAGGGTGATTTGTTTCTAGCTGAACTCTCTACAGGTGATTTGTTTGCAGCTAAACTTTCTACATCCATGGTGGTTTCTTTGTAGCTGAACTCTCTACATGATGGTTTCTTTGTAGCTAAACTCTCTACAAAGTGACTTCTTCTAGCTGAACTCTCTACAGGTGATTTGTTTGCAGCTAAACTCTCTACACGGTGCTTTCTTTGTAGCTTAACTCTCTACATGATGGTTTCTTTGTAGCTGAACTCTCTACAAGGTAACTTCTTCTAGCTGATCCCTGTACAGGGCGATTTGTTTGTTGTTGAATTCTCTACACGGTAATTTGTTTGAGGCTGAACTCTCTACATGGCAGTTTCTTTGTAGCTGAACTCTCTACAAGGTGACTTCTTCTAGCTGATCTCTCTACAGGGCGATTTGTTTCTAGCTGAACTCTCTACAGGTAATTTGTTTGCAGATAAACTCTCTACATGGTGCTTTCTTTGTAGCTAAACTCTCTACATGATGGTTTCTTTGTAGCTGAACTCTCTACAAGGTAACTTCTTCTAGCTGATCTCTGTACAGGGCGACTTGTTTGTTGTTGAATTCTCTACACGGTAATTTGTTTGAGACTGAACTCTCTACATGGCAGTTTCTTTGTAGCTGAACTCTCTACAAGGTGACTTTTTCTAGCTGAACTCTATACAGAGTAATTTGCTTGCAGCTGAACTCTCTACATGGTGGTTTCTTTGTAACTGAACTCTCTATAAGGTGACATCTTCTATAGCTGAACTCTTTACATGGTGTCTAGTTTCTAGCTGATCTCTCTACAGGGTGATTTGTTTGCAGCTGAAATCTCTACAGGGTGATTTGCTTGTAGCTGATCTCTCTACAAGTTGATTTGTGTGTAGCTGATCTCTCTGCAGGTTGATTTGTTTGTAACTGATCTCTCTACAGGGCAATTTGTTTGTAGCTGAACTCTCTATAAGGTGATTTGATCTCTCTGCAGGTTGATTTGTTTGTAGTCGATCTCTCTACAGGGTAATCTGTTTGTAGCTGAACTGTCTATAAGGTGATTTGTTTGTAGCTGATCTCTCTGCAGGTTGAATTGTTTTAGCTGAACTCTCTACAGGGTGATTTGTTTGTAGCTGATCTCTCTGCAGGTTGATTTGTTTGTAGCTGAAGTCTCTACAGGGTGATTTGTTTCTAGCTGATCTCTCTACAGGGTGATTTTTTGTAGCTGACCTCTTTTCAGGGTGATTTGTTTCTAGCTGATCGCTCTACAGTTGATTTGTTTGTAGCTGAAATCTCAACAGGGTGTATTGCTTGTAGCTGAACTCCTTACATTGTGTCTAGTTCCTAGATGATCTCTCTACAAGTTGATTTGTATGTATCTGATCTCTCTGCAAGTTGATTTGTTTGTAGTCGATCTCTCTACAGGGTAATTTGTTTGTAGCTGAACTGTCTATAAGGTGATATGTTTGTAGCTGATCTCTCTGCAGGTTGATTTGTTTTAGCTGAACTCTCTACAGGGAGATTTGTTTCTAGCTGATCTCTCTACAAGTTGATCTGTGTGTAGCTGATCTCTCTGCTAGTTGATTTGTTTGTAGTCGATCTCTCTACAGGGTAATTTGTTTGTAGCTGAACTGTCTATAAGGTGATATATTTGTAGCTGATCTCTCCGCAGGTTTTAGCTGAACTCTCTACAGGGAGATTTGTTTCTAGCTTATCTCTCTACAGGTTGATTTGTGTGTAACTGATCTCTCTACAAGCTGATTTGTTTGTAGCTGATCTCTCTGTAGGTTGATTTGTTTCTAGCTGATCTCTCTACAAGTTGATTTGTTTGTTGCTGATCACTCTAAAGATTGATTTGTTTGTAGCTGATCTCTCTACAGGATAATTTGTTTGTTGCTGAACTCCCTGCACAGTGATTTGTGTGTAGCTGAATTCTCTAGAGAGTGATTTAATTGTAGGTGAACTCTCTACAGGGTGCATGACTTGTTTATAGCTGAACTCTCTACAACTTGATTTGTTTGTTGCTGATCACTCTAAAGATTGATTTGTTTGTAGCTGAACTCTCTGCAAAGTGTTTTGTTTGTATCTGATCTCTCTACAGGATAATTTGTTTGTAGCTGAACTCTCTGCACAGTGATTTGTGTGTAGCTGAATTCTCTAGAGAGTGATTTAATTGTAGGTGAACTCTCTACAGGGTGCATGACTTGTTTATAGCTGAACTCTCTTCAGTGTGACTTGTAATGTTCTGAATCTCTACAGTGATATAATTGTAGCTTAATTCTCCACAGGTTGACTTGCTTCTTGCTGAACTGTCTATAAGATTAACTGTTTGCAGCTGAACTCCCTACAGAATAACTTGTAATGTAATAGAATTCTATAATGGAGTAAATAAATTAGCTGAATGCTCTTTTAGGGTGACTGTTCTATTAGAGTATCTCGATCTCGCATTTGCTACATGGAGTTGGCTTTCGAATCATAACTCAGTGGTTTGTAATCCAGTTCTTCTATACTACTGCAAGGACTTTCTATGAAGATTATTCCAGCTATACACCGATTTTCAGCTCATTGCTCTTAGCGGTTTGCCTAGTAGGCGTAAAAACTAATACTTTTTTATTACTAAAAATCGATCGCGTAATTGTGACACGGGTTGGGTTTTGTGTCATATCTCCGTGGTCTTAATCTCGATTCCTTTCAAACCACCAAAAGGCACTCCTACGATGGTTACTCCATCTACATAGCAATTTTCAGCTCATTCCATGAAGCGGTTTACCCTGTAGGCGTGACAACAAATCGTTCTTGTTTTACGCGAATAATCGGTCATAACGCCTGAACCATTCATCGGATTTGCACCAAATTTGATGCTAGGATGCGCCTTTGGACTCCCTTGCTGTGTGCCAAATTTCAAGGCGATCGGAGCACGCGTTTGCGTTTTATAGTAATTTGTGCAAGTGTGCGAAAAGACGAAGAAGAAAAAAAAAAAAACGAAGAAAAAAAAACGAAAGTTTGGCCGCTCATATCTCGGAAATGGCTTAAGTGATTTCCTTCAAATTTGGAATGTAGACTCCCAGCTGGCGGGCAACTCTGCAGCAAATTTGGTTTCAATCGGATAAGCTATCACCGAGATACGAAAGTGTGAAAATGACGTTTTCTTTCTTCCTGTCAATATACTCACGGTGTGGCGCGCCGGCTTCTTGGGCCGCACGACACACTATCGTGTGTCTTGATACACATCTTGAGATTCTACTCTTAAATTCTATTGCAATATCTTTTGTGTAGTTTGTGAAATTCATTAAAGGACATGGGAATTTGAATTCAAACTCTGAGACATCTGTAAGTACACCATACACAATTTGTTGGTATACTGTCTAGTGTTGGTGTTTTCACAGCGTAACAAAATAAATACCATGAAAACTTCTACTGGGATTAACACTGTTAATGGCAAGAATACAGTTATGTTACAAACAAACTGTCATTGTAAGTTGATGTAACATTATACATGATGTGTGACGAGATTTGCTGCAAAGGGATCTGATAGCCTTTTAAGTTTCCAATTTTGACTAACCATAATTTTGCATAATATATCACTTTAAAATTCTAAGCAATATAGTGATACCTGTATGTTAGAAGTATATTTTTTTTTAAATATTGTTAATTTAAAAAACAATGAAGTAAGGTTCTATGCATTAAAAAGTAGTGAAACAAGAGATGAATGATGGTACTACAACATAACTCAGTGGGAAAGTTCCTACTTTGACATTGAGCAGAATTATACTTAATGTCCAAAGTAGGGACTTTCCCATCAAGCTGTGCTGTAGTACTATTAACTTGTGAACTAGCTATTAAGTTCCTGCACAGCTAATTTAAGTACGTACTGTACCAAAATTGGAAGCAAATAGGCCCACAGTAGCGTGCATAGCTTACCTTTGATCGTAATAGTAGTGGTGCTCCAATCTATGATCTGTCTCTATACGATGGTCCGCATTCTATTCACCTGGGCCAGAAGTTGCTCAAACGAACAGGCCCTTTCAGTTGTCTGGAGCTTAATCTTGACTAACAGGATGCAATTTCCACTCGAATACTATCAAATCACTCACTGATCTCTCCCTCCTGCACTGATTGGCCAAGTCAGTGTTGGTGTTTAGAAGAACAAGCCATCAAGTATCTGTCCATCTATTAAGCGAAAATCTCTTTGTCGATTGCAATCCAGGTGTTGGCAAAAGTCAAAGTAGCAACTCAGCAGCCTTAATGTTTCACATTCAACTCACATGAAATTATAAGGGCACTCAGCAGCATAAGCGCTTTCTGAAATAATTTTTTGGTGTCTACAGAAAAGTGTTAATACAGAAAATTAATGGCTCAGTATGATTTTATGCTTGAAGAAGACAACCAAACTGATTGAAGATACACTGTAAAAGGAAAGAAAAAGCACACAGGATGTACACTCATCGGAACCCCAAAAGGCACATCCCACAAGTGAGTTTGTTGCTGTGGCAACCATGTGCTGCTTCGTTTGGGTTCTAGACTTGCAACTGTGGTCAGTTAGTGAGTGAGTGAGTGAGTGAGTGAGTGAGTGAGTGAGTGAGTGAGTGAGTGAGTGAGTGAGTGAGTGAGTGAGTGAGTGAGTGAGTGAGTGAGTGAGTGAGTGAGTGAGTGAGTGAGTGAGTGAGTGAGTGAGTGAGTGAGTGAGTGAGACTAAATTTCAAGATTTGGAAATTTTTTAAAGATTCTATGTCCGGTAACTGGTAAGTGTTTTCTTGTTTTTAATGCTATATTTCATGTTAGATGGAGTCTGATCAAGAGTTAAAAATAGTGGACTCTTGGTCTGATGGGCTAATATTATTTTGTAAAGGTGATTTTTGTGGTGTTAAATGTCTCTAGGATGATTTTAATAGTTGCGTTTTAGACGGTACACATCATTTTCTGGAGGATCCCTACTTATTAACAGCACTACCATACTGTTTGATAATGTGGCCAAATTTCAAGTTGGAATACTGTGCCATTAATAAGTCAAGTTGTGGTTTGCCAGGCGCAGGCAACTGGAAAAGCTATAAGACCCCTTGTTTTAGATCTGATTACATTTGTGACTGTACATTTATGATTATAGTACTGTAGCATAATCATGCTACCCAATGAGTTAATATTTACAAAATTAAATAATATTGTGTGAGTGGATCTGTGAAAACAAGTTTTTGATTTGCAATTGGAAATCGACAACTATGTTTATACAATCCTGATTCAGAATTTTCCTTGCATCTCGTATCTATAATATTGCAGCTTGCTTCTGAAACATTTTGGAGCCAAAAGTATTATTATTGTGGGGCATAAAATACAACAAGATTGACTGATTCCATGCATACATAGGCTTGATTTATCTAACAAAGCATTTAATAATATTATTCATAACTACCTCCATTCTTTAATGTGCTGTATAGATGACTGATTCCATGCATACATAGGCTTGATTTATCTAACAAAGCATTTAATAATATTATCCATAACTACCTCCATTCATTAATGTGCTGTATACTTTACATTTGACTAAATTTCAGGCCAATATAATAGCATTTTTCACATCTACACTAGGTATAAATCACTGTGACAAATATTGGCTAATTGAATGTGTGTTAAAACACTTTTCATAAACTCGGTCACAAATTTTAATATTGATAAATTGATTGTGTGTGAAAGCCCTTATTAAATACAGTGACACTTAAATTTGTGCCTATGTAAATTTATTAGCTACTGATAACAGAATTAACACAATTTCACTTTCTGCTGAGCATAATGTCATTTGTAATGACCATGTGTCATCACCGACAAGGCCTACATCCGATATAGGTGGCAGTGATGAAGCACAGATTGTTACATGTAAGTTTACTGTAGAATAAAAAGATTGTATACTTAATTCTATGCCTACAGCAATAAGGGACACTGATAATGATGAAAACAATACAAATGAAGATAACAATTTTCAAGTTACAACTTTCTAATCTCCAGAATGTGAAGAATGTGCATTATTTTATATAACTACTGTATATGAAATGTACATGCTCTTGTTTGTGATAAATAGTAGAAATCAGTGTTTTAGTTTGCCAAGAATTATTTTAGGCATTGTATTTTGTCTTAGCTTTTATTGTTGGATGGTCAAGTGTAACGTGTGGTACAGTATTTCAAAGTTAGTACATTATTAATATTGCAATAAGGATGGTAAGACAGTAGATTATATATATACCAAATCTTCTCACCTAATCACACAAGAATTGGGTAAAGTCTTCAGAGCCATTTTTCCCTCTGAATATCTAGTCATCCTCCATCATCAGTAATAATGTCACAATATTCTTGCACTGTATGTAGCTGATTGTATGTCCACATGTGTTGTATGCCTCTGAAAAACTCTTATTGATAGAGAAGTAGTGATTTTTGATGACACCATTGAAGCAGTCCTTTTTTTAGCAGAAGCATTAGTCCTAGTAATACAGATAGTATTATTGTACTGTAACAATGGTCATTGTGCACTTGTTAATAGTGATCAATTGTAAACTGTTGGTAACACATTAGAAGTGAGCTTATTATGCTATGAAAATACTGTAGCCTATTATGCTTTTGAGCAGTGCTCAAAAGGACACGTCAAGTAAATTTCAAGAAATATCAAGACACACGGTAGTGTGTCGTGCGGCTCAAGAAGCCGGCGCGCCACACCGTGAGTATATTTACAGGAAGAAAGTAAACGCGATTTTCACACCTTTGTAGCTCCGTGGTTCCTTATCCGATTGAAGAAATAGTTGCTACAGACGTGCCGGCTAGGTAGGGGAGTCCACATTCCAAATTTGAAGACAATCGCTCTAGCCATTTCCGAGATACGAACGGCCAAAGTTTGGGTTTTTTCTTCTTCTTTTCGCACACTTTGCAAAATCCGCCATAAAACGTGAATGCGTGCTCCAATCCGGCTGAAATTTGGTACACTTAAAGGGCTCATTAAGGCGAATCTCAGTATCAAGTTTGGACGGAATCCGATGAACATTCACGAAGTTATGAGCAATTATTTGCGTAAAACAAGGTCGAAGGTCTGTCACGCCCACAGGGTAAACCGCTTGAAAGAATGAGCTGAAAATTGCTATGTAGATGGAATAACTTTCGTAGGAGTGCCTTTTTGTGGTTTGAAAGGAATCCAGTTAAAGGCCATCGAGATATGACACAAAACCCAACCTGTGTCACAATTACGCGATCGATTTTATGAATAAAAAAACTATTAGTTTTCACGCCTACCAGGCAAACCGCTTAGATCAGTGAGCTAAAAATCGGTGTGTAGCTGTAATAATTATCATAGAAATTCCTTGCAGTAGTACAGAAGAATCGGATTACAAACCACTGAGTTATGATTCGAAAGCCAACTACGTGTAACATATGCGAGATCGAGATACTCTAATAGAACAGTCACCCTAATAGAGCATTCAGCTACTTATATAACTTACTCCATTACAGAATTATATGACATTGCAAGTTATTCTGTAGGGAGTTCAGCTACAAACAGTTAATCTTATAGACAATTCATGCAAGTCACCCTGTAGAGAGTTCAGCTACAAATATGTTGCTGTAGAGATTCAGAACATTATAAGTCACACTGAAGAGAATTCAGTTATAAACAAGTCACCTTGTAGAGACAACAAGTCACTCTGTAGAGAATTCAGCTACAAACAAGTTACTGCGTAAAGGGTTCAGCTACAAAATAGCTATCTAGTAGAGAGTTCATCTAGATCAGCTACAAACAAGTTACTTTATGCACTGTTCAGCTACAAGTAAGTCACTCTGTAGAGACTTCAGCTACAAACAAGTCAATCTGTAGTACAAACAAGTCACCGTGTAGCTGGAGAGTTAAACAACCAATCAAACAAACCACTCTGTAAAGAGTTCAGCTATACAAACATGTTATAACTCTATAGAGAAAGTTATAACTCTATAGAGAGATCAGCTAGAAATAATTAGTCATCCAGTAGAGAGACCAGCTACAAGACATCACCTTATAGAGAATTTAGTTACAAAGGAACCACCATGTAGAGAGTTCAGCTGCAAACATATCACCTTGTAGAGAGTACAGCTATGGACAGATCACCCTGTAGAGAGATCAACTGGAAGAAATCACCTTGTAGAGAGTTTAGCTGCAAACAAATCATCTGTTGATAGTTCAGCCAGAAACAAGTTCACCCTATAGAGAGATCAACTAGAAACAAGTCAACCAATAGAGAGAGCAGCTACAAAGAAACCATCCTGTAGAGAGTTCAATTACAAACAGATAACCCTATAGAGAGTTCAGCTACAAACAATTCACCCTATACAGAGAGCAGCTAGAAGATATTACCTTGTAGATAGTTCAGCTACGACAAACCACCCTGTAGAAAGATTAGCTAGAAGAAGTTACCTTGTAGAGAGTTCAGCTACAAAGAAACCATTCTGTAAAGAGCTCAGCTGCAAACAAATCACCTGTACAGAATTCAGCTACAAACAAATCACCCTGTAGAAAGATCAGCTAGAAGGAGTCACCTTGTAGAGAGTTCAGCTGCCAAGAAACCATTCTGTAAAGAGCTCAGCTGCAAACAAATGACCTATATACAGAATTCAGCTACAAACAAATCACCCTGTAAAGAGAGCAGCTAGAAGAAGTTATCTTGTAGATAGTTCAGCTACAAACAAATCACCCTGTAGAGAGATCACCTAGAAGAAGTTACCTTGTAGAGAGTTCAGCTACAAAGAAACCATCATGTAGAGAGTTCAGCTGCAAACAAATCACCTGTAGAGAGTTCAGCTACAAACAAATCACCCTGTAGAAAGATCAGCTTGAAGAAATCACCTTGTAGAGAGTTCAGCTACAAACAAACCACCATGTATAGTGTTCAGCTAGAAGAAGTTACCTTGTAGAGAGTTCTAATCCAAAACAGCCAAGCTGCAAAAAAAAGAATGCGGCCCTCAAAAAGGCTATGGTGAAAAAAGATGTGAAATCCAAGGTGGCGGTCAATAGGGATGCGGCGATTATGCCAGCATAAGTTCGGGAATAATAGGTATGTGTGGGAATTAGGAATTATGCTAGCATTTTGAGGTGATTATAAAGCTTTAACAATAGGAAAATCTGCAGATTGCACAATTTCGTTTTAAAAGATCGAGATACTCTAATAGAACAGTCAGAAACTCTAATAAAACAGTCACTGAATATTATTTACTCTAATAAAGCAGTCATATTGAAATCAATACTCTAATACAGCAACCAGCTAAAGAATTCAAGACTATTTGAAGCTTAAACATTAATGAAAATGGTCTGATACATCAATAAACTGGCATTATTAGCCAATTATGGTGGCATAATTTTGGGAATAATGGGCAATTCTCAAAAGCATAATAGGTGATTTTTTGAGCACTGCTCAAAAGCATAATGCTCAATTTTTGGAGCATAATAGCCTCATGCCTAGCGGTCAAGAAATGGCTGTGATGGTAGGTTAATGGTAAAAATTTTAATAACGACAATTAAGGTGAATTTTGTGCCAAGAGCAAGCAGCACCAAATTCATCTGAATTGTCGTTATTAAAATTTTTACCATTAATCTACCATCACAGCCATTTCTTGGCTGCCATCTTGGATTTCACATCTTTTTCCCCATAGCCTTTTTGAGGGCCGCACTCTTTTTTTACAGCTTGGTTGTTTTGGATTAGATATTCTTAGACTAACAGAGCAACCATTATTATTGTGCCCATACATTAACAGATTTATTAATGTGATAAGAAACTTTATTGTTGGAAAAGATGTGGAGTGTTAAATTTCAGATTGATGAAAGAATATTTTTATTGTCGTTGCATCACCTATATAATGCTCATATATAGACTGTCTATATATGAGCATTATATAGGTGATGCAACACTAAGTATGAGCTTATACTGCTGTAGTCTGCAGTCATGGGAATAGATATACAATTAAGACACCCTTATAAAATTGTAGTTGCAAATCAAAATAATGTTAGATTTGATTATTTTTAAGTCATTACATTTTTGCCAATGGATTCACATATGTATGTGTAGACGCTCTGTCCCAGGGGAATATAATTAACTGTCACAATAATTCATCCATGAAATATAGTGGGTTTTGTTTTGGACTATTAAAAAAATCAAAGTCGATCCTGAGAACCCTGCTGCTGGTAACCTAGTGTTGCTGTTGAAACCATTACCCCCCTATAACAACATGTACAACAATTTATAGCAACATATCACTTGCATTCATCTCTCAGAGAAGGATATACACAGATGAGTAGTCAGGATTTTACACTGAAGGACTCACTAACTTTAGTTTTGTGCCGTCAAACTTATTGGTGTGATAGTTATAAGATCAGTCTCAAAAATGTTTCACAGTGAAGTAAACCATCTCTGAATTTCTTATTATGGTAGACATGATGCATATAGGTGAGAAATAAATTGTAACTTAAACTAACACCCCCGGGGGGGGCAGGATAATATTACCAGCAATGTCTTTTGTCATTTAAATCAAATATAAACACCTGGCTATATAAAATAACACGCATATGATCATTCTTCCTTCTCATGTAACAGTTCAGAAAGTACAAGGCCAAGGTAATACAATATCCTTTCCATGCATACAACCATGCTGTCTGCATTTCCTCTGTGTTCAACCTGAACTTATAAACAACATAATATTGCATGACTTCTCACCAACAAAGTACAGACTAATACTGGAACCTTTTGTCATCAGCACTATAGACACTGTATTGATTGGTGATCTAGTGGTGACGAACCAACATGGAAAGGGTTTCATGTCAAGTGTTATCTAATCCAAAACAGCCAAGCTGTAAAAAAAGGGTGCGGCCCTGAGAAAGGCTATGGTGAAAAAAGATGTGAAATCCAAGGTGGCGGCCAAGAAATGGCTGTGATGGTAGGTTAATGGTAAAAATTTTAATAACCACAATTCAGGTGAATTTTGTGCCAAGACCAAGCCGCACCAAATTCACCTGAATCGTTGTTATTAAAATTTTTACCATTAACCTACCATCACAGCCATTTCTTGGCCGCCACCTTGGATTTCACATCTTTTTTCACCATAGCCTTTCTCAGGGCCGCACTCTTTTTTTACAGCTTGGCTGTTTTGGATTAGATTTCACTTCTTTTTGTATTTGTATACCACAAAGCCGGCCATAAATCCGGCCTATGGATGGCTTTAGGGCTTTTTAACCTGTCATTTTTTCTTTACTACAGGAAGAAGAAAAGATGAAGCAGGGTGATTTCTTTGTAGCTAACCTCTCTGCAAGGTGATCCTTCTGGCTGATCTCTCTACCGGATGACTTGTTTGTAGCTGAACTCTCTACAGGGTGATTTGTTTGTAGCTGAACTCTCTACAAGGTAACTTCTTCTAGCTGATCTTTCTACAGGGTGATTTGTTTGTAGCTGAATTCTCTACAGGGTGATTTGTTTGCAGCTAAACTGCTACAATGTAACTTCTTCTAGCTGAACTCTCTACGGGTGGCTTGTTTCTAGCTGATCTCTCTACAGGGTGACTTGTTTCTAGCTGAACTCTCTACAGGGTGATTCGTTTGTAGCTGAACTCTCTACAAGGTAACTTCTTCTAGCTGATCTTTCTACAGGGTGATTTGTTTTTCTCTACAGGGCAATTTGTTTGCAGCTGAACTCTCTACATGGTAGTTTCTTTGTAGCTGAACTCTCTACAATGTAACTTCTTCTAGCTGAACTCTCTACAGGGTGACTTGTTTCTAGCTGAACTCTCTACAGGGTGATTTGTTTGTAGCTGAACTCTCTACAAGGTAACTTCTTCTAGCTGATCTTTCTACAGGGTGATTTGTTTGTCTCTACAGGGAAATTTGTTTGCAGCTGAACTCTCTACATGGTAGTTTCTTTGTAGCTGAACTCTCTACAATGTAACTTCTTCTAGCTGAACTCTCTACAGGGTGACGTGTTTCTAGCTGAACTCTCTACAGGGTGATTTGTTTGTAGCTGAACTCTCTACAAGGTAACTTCTTCTAGCTGATCTTTCTACAGGGTGATTTGTTTGTCTCTACAGGGAAATTTGTTTGCAGCTGAACTCTCTACATGGTAGTTTCTTTGTAGCTGAACTCTCTACAATGTAACTTCTTCTAGCTGAACTCTCTACAGGGTGACTTGTTTGTAGCTGAGCCCTCTACAGGGTGATTTGTTTGTTGCTAAACTCTCTACAAGGTAACTTCTTCTAGCTGATCTTTCTACAAGTTGATTTGTCTTTAGCTGAATTCTCTACAGGGCAATTTGTTTGCTGCTGAACTCTCTACATAGTAGTTTCTTTGTAGCTGAACTCTCTACAATGTAACTTCTGCTAGCTGAACTCTCTATAGGGTGACTTGTTTCTAGCTGAACTCTCTACAGGGTGATTTGTTTGTAGCTGAACTCTCTACAAGGTAACTTCTTCTAGCTGATGTTTCTACAGGGTGATTTGGTTGTAGCTGAATTCTCTACAGGGAAATTTGTTTGCAGCTGAACTCTCTACATGGTAGTTTCTTTGTAGCTGAACTCTCTACAATGTAACTTCTTCTAGCTGAACTCTCTATGGGTGACTTGTTTCTAGCTGATCTCTCTACAGGGTGACTTGTTTCTAGCTGAACTCTCTACAGGGTGATTTATTTGTAGCTGAACTCTCTACAAGGTAACTTCTTCTAGCTGATCTTTCTACAGGGTAATTTGTTTGTCTCTACAGGGAAATTTGTTTGCAGCTGAACTCTCTACATGGTAGCTTCTTTGTAGCAGAACTCTCTACAATGTAACTTCTTCTAGCTGAACTCTCTACAGGGTGACTTGTTTCTAGCTGAACTCTCTACAGGGTGATTTGTTTGTAGCTGAACTCTCTACAGGGTGATTTGTTTGTAGCTGAACTCTCTACAAGGTAACTTCTTCTAGCTGATGTTTCTACAGGGTGATTTGGTTGTAGCTGAATTCTCTACAGGGCAATTTGTTTGCAGTTGAACTCTGTAAATGGTAGTTTCTTTGTAGCTGAACTCTCTACAATGTAACTTAAGAATTCGGCGGCATCGACTCTACCTGATGGTGTTACTATTGCCAGGCGTTCAACAACGTCCGTGGCAAAAGACTTTGGGGACATAGGCTTCTTCTTGGGGGTCTCACCGATGATCTCTGCTGACACATCCAAGAGACTGCTGTCCATGTCTTCGATAGTGCTACTTATGTGGTGGAGAGAAAAAAAATGTAAATAATAAAATGTTTAATTTTAATGCTGTAGTAAGTTAAGATATGTGTTAAGAGGTAATTGGTGAGAGAGAAGATGGGAGACGGAACTCTGTGACGTTGTTCAGAATTCCAGGAGACTCTGACAATATTATTGTCAATAGTCAGGTAACTAAGAACTTAATACTAGTCACAATGCATTTCTGCTTTTGACAGCTTCCTCAGGTGACATGTTCTTAGGTCACAAGAATGAAGAATAGAATGTATGGAGCTGTATGTATAATGTTAAGGTCAGTGGAAATAAATTTATTGCTTACCTTGTCATGTTACCCAAATTTGTTTTTATTTTAGTGGGCTTGGGGAAAGTAGCTAGTCTCTACGATGACTTTAAGTTGGAGAACTGGTGATAAAAAAATAAATAAAGTATGTTGAAAAGTGTTGAAATAAAAGTTATGTTTGTAGAATACCTTGAATTAAGCGGCGGCGTGCGTATATTTGTGGTTAGGAGGGGGTTATCCAAGGGGTTTCCAGCGGCGACACGATAAATAATTAATTTCGACAAAGCGAGTGGTCTTTGTAGAATGCTAACAGGGGAAGGAAGTTTACGATAAGATAAAACTTTTATTCACTATACCTCTTCAGGAGGATACGAAGCTTGGTGGTTTGATATAAAGGTGCTTGTCTCGCAAGAGTCTTTATAGTTCAGCTTAAACGGTTGTTCAAAGCGTAACTATGCAAATGTGCTAGGTTGGCCAATGAGAGTTTGTGGATTTTAAAAAATTGTAGTCAGTGGCTTGAGGGAAAGATACTGTGTATACTCACGTGACTGGTGAAATCACGTGTATCTAGCCTACCGTTGTTTCATATCATTCGACTGGGATCAAAGCGATGATGAAAAGCGCGACGAATAAAGTGGTTGCTATTATAAAAAAGGTATGTTTTATTGTGTGCGTGTGTTAACCATATGTACTATATAGTGTACGAGATTTAATTTATAGGTTAGTGGGTGAATAAAATAGAATCATATGATTAAAAGATACAAGTTAATCTTACTATTTTGTGTTTGTAAGGGTAGTGTCTAACAGTTGTTACATCTGTTCAAGTAAAATACACCATAAATAGAGGCCTATTTAATTTCCATTTTAATAGGAAGGGGAGAGTTCTCATCACAGTCAACTCCATTTAATTTAGCTCTGACTAAGTGAGACCTTAGATTGCGATTTTTCCTAAATGTGAGGGATGGAAATGGGATAACATTATTTTTAAAGCAATTGGTCCGTTGTATGTTCGGCCAGTACTTTTTAATGATTCCCATAACCTTAGGTGCTACTTTAGAAAACCTTGTAATGAAGGCTATTCTGTTAGAAATTCCAACCTTGCAATGTGACTTAAGCTCTTGAGATCTATTTGAGAACTTAACTCTATTCATTTGCTGATGAATGACTTTATGTGAGTACCCTCTCTTTAATAGATTGATTCTATGTTTTTTCTTAAACTCCAAGAACGTGTCAAGTTTCGAATTAGTTCTGACGAATCGTTTCATTTCTCCAATAATGACGCCTTTACTAGTACCTTGGGGATGGAAAGATGTTTCATGGATGTAGGCCTGCTTATTTGTAGGTTTAATATAGGTTGAGACATCTAATGTTTTTGTAGATAAAAAATCAGGTCCCTTGTGTATCTGGAGGTCAAGATAGTTGATGCTATGGTGACTGTATTCATAGGTAAATTTAATTGTGGGGTGGAATGCATTTAAATTAGAAATGAAGTTCTTAAGTTCATCTTCCGTATGTTCCCATAGTATTATTAGGTCGTCAATGTAACGCTTGTAGTACAGCGGTTTAAAAGCGACTTGGGATAGAAAATCCTTTTCCAGCCTACCCATAAAAATATTTGCATAGGCTGGTGATAATTTGGATCCCATAGCGACGCCTTGTAATTGCTGATAACAAGTATTGTTAAATTCAAACGTATTCATTGTCAGAACAATTTCAAGTAATTTGGCTAACATTTCAGGATCGGGTAGAGATGGGTCACTCACTTTAAGTTCTGTTAATGCTTCTAGACATGCTTTTATTCCATCTGAGTGTGGAATGCATGTATATAGCGATTTTACATCTATCGTTACTAAGATAGTATTTGGTTCGACCTCAAGCTGTCTAAGCTCATTGATTAATTGGGTGGAATTCTCAAGATATGAGGGTAGTGCCTTCATGATTGGTTGTAGCCAGTAGTCTACAAATTGTGATAGGTTTTCCGTAGGACTGTCACAACAGCTAACTATCGGTCGAATTCCCATTGGATTCTTGTGTGTTTTCTTTAAAAAGTAAAGTCTGGCTAATCTGGCATTGTTAGTTGGGGAGCAAGCCTCAACCATTTGTTTAGTAAGGAGTCCTCTTTTGTAATAGTTATTAAGTACGGAGATTATCTCCATGCAAATACTTGCTGTGGGGTTACCATCTAGCTTACAATATGTATTACAGTCGTTGAGATGATCAAGACCCTCTCTTATGTAAGTAGACTTGTCTTGAATCACGACATTTGTTGATTTATCAGATTTATTTATTATAATATCAGAATTATTCTTAAGCTCTTTAAGGGCTTGTCGCTCCTTGTAGGTGAGGTTCCCTTTGGCTTTATCTGCAAGAGATAACTCTGAAACTTCTTGTTTTACAGTACCAAGAACTCCCTCTAAATCTGCAAATGATGTAAATGCCCTATTATAGTCAAACCCTCTCTTCATAAGTTTACGTTTAGGGAATTTCGGTACCATAGCATGTTGGTTTGTATGTTTTTTAGGCCGTGACAGTCTTCGTATTTTATGGAAAAAATAATCTAGGTCTCTTAATAGTTCAAAATGGTTAGGATTTCTTGCTGTTGGGACAAAACTCAACCCTTTACTAAGTAGGAAAATTTGGGTCTCTGATAGTGTATAGCTTGACAAGTTGGTAACATACTGCTTGGCACAAGTTATACAATTGGCATCAATACATGTACTAGAGTCATGGTTATATGGTTTGTTATAATTGTTTATATACATACGTTTAACATATCTTCTTTGTTGTTTCCTAGTGAATATACTTAGTCTTTTTTCTCTTTTAAGTTTTTTGAAAACAGTTTTTTCGGTTTAACCTTCTTAAGAGGTTTCTTACGAGATGGTGTTGTTTTTACAGTTTTTATCTTCTTCCTTACAGATTGATCAGGATTGGCTGCGGCGCTTCGCTTACGTTGCAGTCTCCTGGTAGTAATTGCACAATCCAGTTTGACCTCTCTGATGGAGCCTTCTAGAATATCACCTATGTTAGGGAACTCAGTGATGAACTGAGGTAGTAATTCACACGAAGCATCATTGATGACTTTAGCCGCTTTAAGCTCTATTTGAGCTATTTCAGCTTTGTGGAAGTCAACCAGTGCTGTGGTAAGTCTGGTTCCACATTCGTTTAATATTTCGTCCCACTTGGTAGACAGTTCTTGGGGAGGGTCAATGATTTTCAAAGGAACTTTTGGTGTTACTCCTATAGGAATGGCTTTGTTCTTTATGCAGTCACTTAAGAAAGTTTGTTTGCTTATAGATTTAGCCTTATCAATAGTATTGTAACTTAAGAATTCATATCTCGTACACTATATAGTACATATGGTTAACACACGCACACAATAAAACATACCTTTTTTATAATAGCAACCACTTTATTCGTCGCGCTTTTCATCATCGCTTTGATCCCAGTCGAATGATATGAAACAACGGTAGGCTAGATACACGTGATTTCACCAGTCACGTGAGTATACACAGTATCTTTCCCTCAAGCCACTGACTACAATTTTTTAAAATCCACAAACTCTCATTGGCCAACCTAGCACATTTGCATAGTTACGCTTTGAACAACCGTTTAAGCTGAACTATAAAGACTCTTGCGAGACAAGCACCTTTAGGCCACTCCAATTGGTAATTATGTTTCTGGTCTACCGCCCGCATCCTTTTTTGGAGAATGTGAAATTTCAGAAATACATGGGTAAAACGCCCGCATCAGCTTTTTGAAAAACCTGGATTTCAGAAACAAACATTGAGCTGCAACAAGTATGCTAAATCTAACTATCTAAGTAACATAATTTGTATTTTATCAGTGAAAACCTGCAGAGTGCATAGTACGGATCGATATACTCTAATAGAACAGTCGGTAAATAAAAAACAAACTAATTAAGCAGTCACTTTCTTGTTGCTTTGTTGCTGAATTCCGCCCGCCTGCACCTAAAACTGATTTTCAAAGGACCAGAAACATAATTACCAATTGGAGTGGCCTTATATCAAACCACCAAGCTTCGTATCCTCCTGAAGAGGTATAGTGAATAAAAGTTTTATCTTATCGTAAACTTCCTTCCCCTGTTAGCATTCTACAAAGACCACTCGCTTTGTCGAAATTAATTATTTATCGTGTCGCCGCTGGAAACCCCTTGGATAACCCCCTCCTAACCACAAATATACGCACGCCGCCGCTTAATTCAAGGTATTCTACAAACATAATTTTTATTTCAACACTTTTCAACATACTTTATTTATTTTTTTATCACCAGTTCTCCAACTTAAAGTCATCGTAGAGACTAGCTACTTTCCCCAAGCCCACTAAAATAAAAACAAATTTGGGTAACATGACAAGGTAAGCAATAAATTTATTTCCACTGACCTTAACATTATACATACAGCTCCATACATTCTATTCTTCATTCTTGTGACCTAAGAACATGTCACCTGAGGAAGCTGTCAAAAGCAGAAATGCATTGTGACTAGTATTAAGTTCTTAGTTACCTGACTATTGACAATAATATTGTCAGAGTCTCCTGGAATTCTGAACAACGTCACAGAGTTCTGTCTCCCATCTTCTCTCTCACCAATTACCTCTTAACACATATCTTAACTTACTACAGCATTAAAATTAAACATTTTATTATTTACATTTTTTTTCTCTCCACCACATAAGTAGCATTATCGAAGACATGGACAGCAGTCTCTTGGATGTGTCAGCAGAGATCATCGGTGAGACCCCCAAGAAGAAGCCTATGTCCCCAAAGTCTTTTGCCACGGACGTTGTTGAACGCCTGGCAATAGTAACACCATCAGGTAGAGTCGATGCCGCCGAATTCTTAAGTTACAATACTAGTGACTAGTATTAAGTTCTTAGTTACCTGACTATTGACAATAATATTGTCAGAGTCTCCTGGAATTCTGAACAACGTCACAGAGTTCCATCTACCATCTTCTCTCTCACCAATCACCTCTTAACACATATCTTAACTTACTACAGCATTAAAATTAAACATTTTATTATTTACATTTTTTTCTTCTCTCCACCACATAAGTAGCACTATCGAAGACATGGACAGCAGTCTCTTGGATGTGTCAGCAGAGATCATCGGTGAGACCCCCAAGAAGAAGCCTATGTCCCCACAGTCTTTGGCTAAGGACGTTGTTGAACGCCTGGCAATAGTAACACCATCAGGTAGAGCCGATGCCGCCGACTTCTTAAGTTCCAATTTTAATTGTAATGTCAAATTCATTGTTTTCTTTGAAAATACAATCACTTAACAGACACACATGATCAGTTTCTTAGTGACTCTTAACTTGTGATAAACACCCTGTATATATACATTAAAGAGCTGGTAGTATTGCACAGATCACGATCGAATTTCATATTCAGCTGGTAGTACAATTTTTCTGCTTCGTTCATCACCAAATGTGTTGAATGCATGTATGGTCTGGCAGTGAAAAATTATACTGATCTAATCAAACAAAACATCATGTAGTTGACATCATTTTAAAGCCATTGTAAAAGTTCATAGAAACATAAAATTCTTGTAGAGGTGTAGGCCCATAAATTGTCCTATTTCATCCTTGCCCATCCTGTAAACACATGTTTAAAGGGTTGTAGTGGTAGTAGTGATGCACCGATTAATCGGTAAATAATTGGAAATCGGTTTATCGGCCATATTTCAGCATTTTCGGTATTGGTAATTATTAACAGATTATTTAGCCAATTAATTCTACTGACCATGATGCTAGTGTTTTCATAAAAATAAGACAAAAATAAAGTTTCAAAGTGACATTTTTCAAACTGTGTGTAAAATTTTGGTAAACATAAACATTGGATAGGTTATTGGTATCGGCTGTTATATGATTTTCAATATCGGCTAATTGGATAATTGGCTAAATCTCTTATCGGTGCATCACTAAGTGGTAGTGAAGTCACTAAAGATGTTTATTATCTAATCAAAAACAGCCAAGCTGTAAAAAAAGGAGTGCGGTCCTTGAAAAGGCTATAATGAAAAAAGATGTGAAATCCAAGGTGACGGCCAAGAAATGGCTGTGATGGTAGGTTAATGGTAAAAATTTTAATAACCACAATTCAGGTGAATTTTGTGCCAAGACCAAGCGGCACCAAATTCACCTGAATTGTTGTTATTAAAATTTTTACCATTAACCTACCATCACAGCCATTTCTTGGCCGCCACCTTGGATTTCACATCTTTTTTCACCATAGCCTTTCTCAGGGCCGCACTCTTTTTTTACAGCTTGGCTGTTTTGGATTAGATTTCACTTCTTTTTGTATTTGTATACCACAAAGCCGGCCATAAATCCGGCCTATGGCCGGCTTTAGGGCTTTTTAACCTGTCATTTTTTCTTTACTACAGGAAGAAGAAAAGATGAAGCAGGGTGATTTCTTTGTAGCTAACCTCTCTGCAAGGTGATCCTTCTGGCTGATCTCTCTACCGGATGACTTGTTTGTAGCTGAACTCTCTACAGGGTGATTTGTTTGTAGCTGAACTCTCTACAAGGTAACTTCTTCTAGCTGATCTTCCTACAGGGTGATTTGTTTGTAGCTGAATTCTCTACAGGGTGATTTGTTTGCAGCTAAACTGCTACAATGTAACTTCTTCTAGCTGAACTCTCTACGGGTGGCTTGTTTCTAGCTGATCTCTCTACAGGGTGACTTGTTTCTAGCTGAACTCTCTACAGGGTGAATTGTTTGTAGCTGAACTCTCTACAAGGTAACTTCTTCTAGCTGATCTTTCTACAGGGTGATTTGTTTTTCTCTACAGGGCAATTTGTTTGCAGCTGAACTCTCTACATGGTAGTTTCTTTGTAGCTGAACTCTCTACAATGTAACTTCTTCTAGCTGAACTCTCTATGGGTGGCTTGTTTCTAGCTGATCTCTCTACAGGGTGACTTGTTTCTAGCTGAACTCTCTACAGGGTGAATTGTTTGTAGCTGAACTCTCTACAAGGTAACTTCTTCTAGCTGATCTTTCTACAGGGTGATTTGTTTTTCTCTACAGGGCAATTTGTTTGCAGCTGAACTCTCTACATGGTAGTTTCTTTGTAGCTGAACTCTCTACAATGTAACTTCTTCTAGCTGAACTCTCTATGGGTGACTTGTTTCTAGCTGATCTCTCTACAGGGTGATTTGTTTGTAGCTGAACTCTCTACAAGGTAACTTCTTCTAGCTGATCTTTCTACAGTGTAATTTGTTTGTCTCTACAGGGAAATTTGTTTGCAGCTCAACTCTCTACATGGTAGCTTCTTTGTAGCAGAACTCTCTACAATGTAACTTCTTCTAGCTGAACTCTCTACAGGGTGACTTGTTTCTAGCTGAACTATCTACAGGGTGATTTCTTTGTAGCTGAACTCTCTACAAGGTAACTTCTTCTAGCTGATGTTTCTACAGGGTGATTTGGTTGTAGCTGAATTCTCTACAGGGCAATTTGTTTGCAGTTGAACTCTGTAAATGGTAGTTTCTTTGTAGCTGAACTCTCTACAATGTAACTTCTTCTAGCTGATCTCTCTACAGGGTAACTTGTTTCTAGCTGAACTCTCTACAGGGTGACTTGTTTCTAGCTGAACTCTCTACAGGGTGATTTGTTTGTAGCTGAACTCTCTACACGGTAACTTCTTCTAGCTGATCTTTCTACAAGGTGATTTGTCTGTAGCTGAATTCTCTACAGGGAAATTTGTTTGCTGCTGAACTCTGTACATGGTAGTTTCTTTGTAGCTGAACTTTCTACAATGTAACTTCTTCTAACTGAACTCTCTACAGGATGACTTGTTTGTAGCTGAACTCTCTACAGGGTGATTTGTTTGTAGCTGAAGTCTCTACAAGGTAACTTCTTCTAGCTGATGTTTCTACAGGGTGATTTGTTTGTAGCTGGATTCTCTACAGGGCAATTTGTTTGCAGTTGAACTCTGTACATGGTAGTTTCTTTGTAGCTGAACTCTCTACAATGTAACTTCTTCTAGCTGAACTCTCTACAGGGTGACTTGTTTCTAGCTGAACTCTCTACAGGGTGAATTGTTTGTAGCTGAACTCTCTACAAGGTAACTTCTTCTAGCTGATCTTTCTACAGGGTGATTTGTTTTTCTCTACAGGGCAATTTGTTTGCAGCTGAACTCTCTACATGGTAGTTTCTTTGTAGCTGAACTCTCTACAATGTAACTTCTTCTAGCTGAACTCTCTATGGGTGGCTTGTTTCTAGCTGATCTCTCTACAGGGTGACTTGTTTCTAGCTGAACTCTCTACAGGGTGAATTGTTTGTAGCTGAACTCTCTACAAGGTAACTTCTTCTAGCTGATCTTTCTACAGGGTGATTTGTTTTTCTCTACAGGGCAATTTGTTTGCAGCTGAACTCTCTACATGGTAGTTTCTTTGTAGCTGAACTCTCTACAATGTAACTTCTTCTAGCTGAACTCTCTATGGGTGACTTGTTTCTAGCTGATCTCTCTACAGGGTGATTTGTTTGTAGCTGAACTCTCTACAAGGTAACTTCTTCTAGCTGATCTTTCTACAGTGTAATTTGTTTGTCTCTACAGGGAAATTTGTTTGCAGCTCAACTCTCTACATGGTAGCTTCTTTGTAGCAGAACTCTCTACAATGTAACTTCTTCTAGCTGAACTCTCTACAGGGTGACTTGTTTCTAGCTGAACTATCTACAGGGTGATTTCTTTGTAGCTGAACTCTCTACAAGGTAACTTCTTCTAGCTGATGTTTCTACAGGGTGATTTGGTTGTAGCTGAATTCTCTACAGGGCAATTTGTTTGCAGTTGAACTCTGTAAATGGTAGTTTCTTTGTAGCTGAACTCTCTACAATGTAACTTCTTCTAGCTGATCTCTCTACAGGGTAACTTGTTTCTAGCTGAACTCTCTACAGGGTGACTTGTTTCTAGCTGAACTCTCTACAGGGTGATTTGTTTGTAGCTGAACTCTCTACACGGTAACTTCTTCTAGCTGATCTTTCTACAAGGTGATTTGTCTGTAGCTGAATTCTCTACAGGGAAATTTGTTTGCTGCTGAACTCTGTACATGGTAGTTTCTTTGTAGCTGAACTTTCTACAATGTAACTTCTTCTAACTGAACTCTCTACAGGATGACTTGTTTGTAGCTGAACTCTCTACAGGGTGATTTGTTTGTAGCTGAAGTCTCTACAAGGTAACTTCTTCTAGCTGATGTTTCTACAGGGTGATTTGTTTGTAGCTGGATTCTCTACAGGGCAATTTGTTTGCAGTTGAACTCTGTACATGGTAGTTTCTTTGTAGCTGAACTCTCTACAATGTAACTTCTTCTAGCTGAACTCTCTACAGGGTGACTTGTTTGTAGCTGATCTCTCTACAATGTAACTTCTTCTAGCTGAACTCTCTACAGGGTGACTTGTTTGTAGCTGAACCCTCTACAGGGTGATTTGTTTGCAGCTGAACTCTCTACATGGTAGTTTCTTTGTAACCGAACTCTCTACAATGTAACTTCTTCTAGCTGAACTCTCTACAGGATGACTTGTTTCTAGCTGATCTCTGTACAGGGTGACTTGTTCCTAGCTGAACTCTCTACAGGTGATTTGTTTGCAGTTGAACTCTCTTACATGGTGGTTTCTTTGTAGCTGAACTCTCTACAAAGTGACTTCTTCTAGCTGATTTATCTACAGGATGACTTGTATCTAACTGAACTCTCTACAGTGTGATCTGTTCATAGCGGAACTTTGTACTGGGTGATTTGTTTGCAGCTAAACTCTTTGCATGATTGTTTCTTTGTAACTGAACTCTCTACAAGGTAACTTCTTCTAGCTGATCTCTCCACAGGGCAATTTGTTTGTAGTTGAATTCTCTACAGGGTGATTTATTTGAGCTGAACTCTCTACATGATGGCTTCTTTGTAGCTGAACTCTCTATTAGGTACCTTCTTCTAGCTGATCTGACTACAGGGTGACTTGTTTGTAGCTGAATTCCCTACAGAATAACTTGCAATGTAATATAACTGAGTAAATTATACATGCAGCTGAATGCTTTATTAGATTGACGGTTCTATTAGAGTATCTCGATCTCGCATTTGCTACACGTAGTTGCCTTTCGAATCATAACTCAGTGATTTGTAATCCGATTCTTCTGTACTACTGCAAGAACTTTCTATGATGATTATTCCTGCTACACACTGATTTTCAGCTCGTTGCTCTAAGCGGTTTGCCTGGTAGACACGAAAACTAATAGTTTTTTTATTCATAAAAATCGATCGCGTAATTTTGACACAGGTTGGACTTTGTGTCATATCTCCATGGTCTTTATCCCGATTCCTTCCAAACCACAAAAAGGCACTCCTACGATGGTTGCTCCATCTACATATCAATTTTCAACTGATTCTTCCAAGGCGTTTACCCTGTAGGTGTGACAGACCTTCGACCTTATTTTACGCAAATAATCGGTCATAACTCCGTGAATGTTCATCGGATTCCTACCAAAGTTGGTACGGAGATCCGTCTTAATGAGCCCTTTAAGTGTGCCAAATTTCAGCCCAATCCGAGCACGCATTCGTGTTTTATGGCGAATTTTGCGAAGTGTGCGAAATGAAGAAGATGAAGAAGAAGAAAAAAAACGAAGAAATTAAAACGAAATTTTGTTCGCTCGCATCTCGGAAATGGCTGGAGCGATTTTCTTCACATTTGGTATGTAGACTCTCCTAACTGGGCGGCACGTCTCTAGCAAATTTGGTTCCAATCGGATAAGGGATCACAGAGCTACATAGGTGTGAAAATTGCGTTTTCTTTCTTCCTGTTAATATACTCACGGTGTGGCGCGCCGGCTTCTTGGGCCGCACGACATGTGTCTTGATATATCACATACACTAGGGACTAGTGAGAAGGATAAATGTATTGTGGCTCTATTGCATGCCTATAGATATGTTGCCAGCCTGAGAGAATCAAGTCACCATGCACTGGATCTTGGAGTTTTTAATGCAGAATTTTAAGGTGAAGATTCTGACTACAAAATTAATAATATCTGGCTCATGTTCATGATTTAGACACATATAAACCAATTGTAAGTTTTGCTATAGGCCTGAGTTGTACGTTGCGTGATTGCTGCTACGTAGCAATGACAAAAAAAAGGAGAAGTTAATGCAAAGGACACTTGTGGAATGAGGACTTCCTCTCTCCCCCAGCAATGGAGGCGATGGAGATGGTAGAGCTAGAACAACCAGCTCCTAGAATGGCCACTGGTTGATGCTCACTGTGCAGGGCATTCCTCACGAACTCGAGGACTCCACGATCACGATCACAACCTGAGTTAGCTTCTACAAACTCCAACACATATCCAGATAAAATACTATTATTTCTGTTTATCTCGTCTCTAGCTAACCTCGCAGCTGGTATGACATATTCTCCATCCCAGTCTGATCCTCGATAAGAGAACAACCCAAGTACTCGTGATTTCATTCGTCTGGTCTCGCTATACTCAGCTGCTCTTGCAGACCACAGCAACGTATAAATTATCGATACACAAATGGCGATCATGGCGGTTGAACAAAAGTTTAATCAAATTGGAGATTTTGTATGTTGTAGACAAGCTAGCTAGTTACATGTCGCCAGTATATTTATAAATAAGCAACTGCAGGTGATGCTGAAAACATTGGTAAGTGCGGCACACTCTGGCGTCTTGAGGTGTAAATGTTGTTTTGGAGCCTGCCGGTGTGTGTCGTGATGATGGTAAAAGGTCGGATGGCATGTCATTGATTCCTTGGTCGCGGGGCTTACCCTTGCTCTGGGAATACACTTTTGGGTTTGGTTTCACCCTACCAATACTGTGTCGTTGTGAGGATTTCGCAGCAAGTTTTTGGGTTATATCACGGATTGCCCCCAACACTATAGATATTTACTGGCAAGGCCTCAAAAGGAGACTTGCATGTGATAGCTAAAGCATGCGGTCTCACGTTCCAGATGGTTTTATTATTTGTGTTATTTTGTGTGAAGCGGCGAACCTCCCCACACACCCACACACAGCGGCCGCCCCTTGTATTTAATCAGAAACTAATCGTCGAAGAGCCCGTTTTTTGAGTGATGGCCTAGAGCGGTCTGGCCACGCAGCCACGCGAAACTAATGAACGGGGTGTAAGCCAGAGTAGCAAACGTGCATCCCCAGAAAATCCATCAGATAACTTTACAACCGGCCTACCGGCATTGATGAGGCTTCGCTAATGAACTGTTGACAATGACAGCATTAATATCGATGGTAGGTGGCAACAGAATGCTTAGCATAAAATCCGCGTACAACTACCAAGTAGTTACAGGAATTATTGCATTGTTATGGTCTGCAGGCTCAAGTACAGGAGAGCATAACGAGAGACAAGTGCTCGCGATATTACGAGTAGCTACTTGGATTGTTCTCCTATCGAGGATCAGACTGGGATGGAAAATATGTCATACCCGTGCTGCGAGACGAGATAAACAGAAATGACAGTATTTTACCTGGATATGTGTTGGAGTTGATAGAAGCTAACTCGGGTTGTGATCGTGATCGTGGAGTCCTCGAGTTCGTGAGGAATTCCCTGCACAGCACACATCAACCAGTGGCCATAATAGGCACCGGCTGTTCTAGTTATACCATCCCCATTGCTTCTGTTGCTGGAAGAGAGAATATTCTGCTTCCTCAAGTATCCTACGGAGCAGCATCTCCTTTTTTATCATTCACAGATTCGTTTCCATACTTCTACAGGACAGTACCTACTGATGAATATATTGAAGGAGCTAGAATAAGCCTCATGCAGAAGTTTAACTGGAAACGTTATGGTATACACAACACTGCATTTGGTGGTGACAATGTAGTCTGGATAGACCACAGCATCACTGCATTACGAGCTGGTATTGAACAGCACATTATGGGAGCAGAAGAGGTGTACACCGGAGAGCCTTACCAGCAGGACTCACATACCACTGCAAACAGTGCATTTGAGAATGCTCAGTTAGTGAATGATATTTATACAAGTGGCATGCGAATTGGCATGATATATGGGATACAGGAGTCTCTGATAAATGACTTGTTGTGTATTTTATACCATCATAACCTTGTTTATCCACAAATCATTTGGATGCTGATTGACTTAGGAACATATGATCAGTTATATAGTCCTAACTGTACAACTGAGGAAATGAGACAAGCCACAGACGGTATTATCTAGTATTTGGGCCACCAATATAACTCTACTAGTGATGGTGTTTTTGATGTTACCAACAAAACATTTGAACAATATTACAAATCTTATATTAGGAAGTATGCTAGTGAAAGGGAAAATAATGGTAGTAATATTGGAAACATTTGGTCTACGTTTACCTATGATGGCATGTGGGCATTAGGTCTGGCTCTGCACAAAGCTGAGGAAAAATTACATAGCAACAATTTCAGTTTAGCTGACTTCACATTAGGACATTCTACTATATCTGGAGCAATAATAGAAGAATTAGCTGGAATTAACTTTGCTGGTGCTTCAGGGAATGTTTCATTTGATAAAACTCACGAACGAGAATTTCTTGCAATAGCAATTCAACAAGTACAAAACGGAACACTCAAAAGAATTGGTCTCTACTCTCTTTCAAATAGTTCACAACTGGGTAATTTGTCTCTTCTGAATGAAAGCACCTTTCTATGGTTGGTAGAAAATCCTCCAGCAGATAGCTTTCCTATTAAAACATTGTTAGCTGAAACTTGGGTTGTGGTATTGATGTGCCTACTGCTAACAGTGGGTATTCTATGGAATAATTTCTTCTTACTGATCAACTTTCATTATCAAAACTTTTACTCAATCAAATCATCAAGTGCTCGACTAAATCACTTGATGTTTGCTGGAAATAACTTGTTACTGTTAGGTGGAATTATGGTGGTCATCAAGGTGACAGATGAATATGAAGCGGTTGTGTTTGGTACACTATGCCAGTCCACATGGTGGTTATTTGATATTGGACTGTTATTAGTTCTTATCATCACATTACTGAAAAGTTGGAGGATCTATAAAATATTCAACAGCTTTGAGCCAGGAAAGTTTCTCAGTGACAACACATTTATTGCCATTACAACTGGTTGTATTATCATCAATACAATTTATCACTCAGTATTTGTTATGGTTAACAATACAAACTTTGTAAGAGTAAAGATTTTACCGTCAGAAGGTTTTGTACGAAAGAAGGTCATGTACTGTCAGCCATCCAACTGGTGGGGTATCCTTTATCTTCCACATCTTGTCATGATCATAATACTGTGTGTGCTTGCATTTGCCATTCGGAAAGTGCGCAATAAACAATTCAATGATGCAAAGGATATTGCAACATTTTTCTACATCACAGCTCTAGTGGTCCCAATCTGTGCTGGTGTATCATATGCAGTGTCACCAGCTAATGATATATATGATAAGATAACTGCATCACTATTAATGAACTGTACTGCTATTTTATGTATTGTGTTTACATGTCAGTTGACTTTGTTTGTACCCAAAATGATACCACTTTTTAAACATTTGTACTGTCATAGACAATAATTGTTTTTATACTTTCTTATTAAAAAAATACATTAAAAAATTAATTTACATTCATAACTTAAACCATTAAGCTACTGATGATTTCACCTTGTCATAACCTGGAGGGCAACATTTAGTCCCTGCCACATGACAGGCAAATTTGATAGTGCAAGAATCTTACAGTGCTTACAGGCAACTAGTGCCTGTGGGCTAATGAAAGCAGCAAGGAAACCTAACAAAGTTCCTGCAATATGGCTTGAAACAACAGAAACCTAATGGATTCACGCTTTAAAGAATTTGATATTATGATGGCACCTTGTAGGAGTCATTCAATGGTTTATCAAGGCAGTGACAGAGATGTGCCGTTCACATAAAAAAACAGAGGTTTTATACACCTCATTGAACATCTCATGCAGGAAATTAGCTAACTCTTGATTACTCACCTCTCCAAATATGCAGCAACAGAAACCTTATAACAACATAAAATGGTTCCATGATTGTACTCAACATGATAATTCTCAGCTAGACAAATGAACAATGACCAGTCTACAAACTAGCTACATATCAAAGCTAACTTCTTTTCCTGAGTTGGGTGGTAGCTTCATCAGCAGTCTTGTAATCAAGGTGACTTGCAAACAGTTTGCCCACTAGTAGCTGTCAAGAAGTCATGATAATGAAATATTCAAATGTAACAACTGTCCACTCACTACGTCTGCCAAAGGCATAAACTCTAGAAATGTTTCTTGGTATTTACCAAAATAGAAATTTTTCTATATATCTTGAGATAAACTGAGGTTGAATTCAATTACTTGCTGGACCATGAGATTCATCTCCTCGTGGCTACACATTGATCATTATTATTGGGAGTACAGGTAAGAAGGCAAAGCCTGTAAAAACCTGATCTAAACAATCCAACTACTACAAAAATAACTATACAATATCATAGTTATTATTGTAGTAGTTTGATGATGTAATGATGACATAATTATGACATAAAGCACCTCAAAGTGTATCCACTTGTAAAGGGAGAGATCAAGCTGCTTGAAATCATCATTTGTCAATTCAGGAAAGCCCTTATCTCTGGAAATGGACACAATTAAGGTGTTGAAGGGCAAATGGTCCCTGGCTATAGTCTTACATGACTTAGACCCTAATACTGTGGGTTTTATTGATCAGAGACTGTAAGCGTCCTCTTTGAAACTTACAAAATATCAATAAATGGTGCACTACAAAATGATATCCCTCCACACAAAACTAACTTTTGTTAGTATTTTGTTATTAAAGCACAACTTATGGGAAACTTTAGCACAGAGGAATTTAGTTGAAGATTCCAAGCACTCATACAACATTCTGTTTTGTAATAGCTAATATCTTTTATTGAATTTCTTTTTATATGTCCTGTTTTGTATTAGGCCACATAAACTATTAGTTTCTCAACCCCACCATATTGCTGTTTTCTCACCTCATCAAGGATTTTTTGCACCACTGGTGCCTAAGGGAGGCCAATTAGCACCTTTTATAGTTGGTACTTTGCAGTTTAAGAAATTGCATTTTAGCTAGCTAAGCCCAGTAAGCTATCTAATTAGCAAAAAAATAAAATAAAAATCTGCACTCCTGTACTGATATTTTGAGCACAGGAGGATGATAAATTAATAATTAATTTTATGTGGTGAAGGTCACTATAAAAGTAGCAAATATCACTACACAAAAATAGTGAGTATTGTGACAGGAATCAGTAGTGAAATTCACTACTAATTTTTTACAGTGGTAATATTTCATAATAATCACTCTCCAGCAATGTTTCACTGTTAAAATCGTACCAATTTGCCTTAGAAAATGCAAGTGAAGCCTTTAGTAGTAATACTAATCATAATTAGGTGTTCTAGACTGAAGCTGCAATTGCCATGCCAGCTCCAGCATTCAGAGTAGGAGAACCATCTGAAAAGCCATCTGCTAGCTGTCATGCAGAGTCTAGGTCTGTAGTGCCACTGTTATTTGTTAAGTTTCCTGCATGCATTGATAGATACAAGCTAATGCACTGAGCATGATGCAGATCAGTGTACATTATTACCACACAGTGGTGTATACCACATGCACACATGCACACACAGTTTACTCCATGTCTTAATTCTGCTTGTCCAAGGATCAGCTTCATACCCTACCAGAAAATCAATCCGCCTTGCATCTGCACAACTACATACCAACCCCTGCATTTTCTTAGGATTGTGTGTATATATAGTGGCATATATATGCATGCACCCTAATTTAATCATAATAACCATTGTCCTATATGGCCTAGATTTCACCTATTTGTAGATGTGAATGTAATCTAATCAAAAACAGCCAAGCTGTAATAAAAATGCGGCCCCCAAAAAGGCCATGGATTGCATGGTGAAAAAAGATGTGAAATCCAAGATGGCGGCCAAGAAATGGCTGTGATGGTAGGTTAATGGTAAAAATTTTAATAACGACAATTCTGGTGAATTTGGTGTCAAGACCAAGCGGCACAAAATTCACCTGAATTGTCGTTATTAAAATTTTTACCATTAACCTACCATCACAGCCATTTCTTGGCCACCACCATGGATTTCACATCTTTTTCACCATGGCCTTTTTGGGGGCCGCACCTTTTTTACAGCTTGGCTGTTTTTGATTAGATCATATTTACAGGACATTTCCTTCATTAACAGGAAATGTGATAACCCAAACCCACAATAAAATAATACCTTGATAATTAGGTTTCTTATAAATTTTGCAAATTCTATTAAAGTAGATAAGTTAGCTAGTCGTAATGTACTATAATTTAATACTGTGTGTTCCTTGCCATTTAGGAAATGTTCATAAATGTCATGAAATGTCATGTGTCCTAAAGTCCTGAACTGGTGGAGAGGGTAATGCACACTTGGCACCATACCGTCCTCCATCTATACTGTGTTTAGGAATTGTGTTGACACATGACATTTACTGACATTTCCTAGACAGGAAATTTGCATTTTGACACCACCTTTTCTGAGTGCAGGAAATGTCAAGAAATTTATGAAAATTTGATCTTTCCTGTGTTCCAGAAATGTCAGTAAATTTCATCTATCCGGCATTAGGAAATGTCAAGAAATACCATCAATACTGCAATTAGGAAATGTCATGGAAATTGTGCCCTATACTACTTCAGGAAATGTCAAGGAAATGTGCAAATTTCATGAACATCGGAAATGTACAGAAATGGAATTTCTGTACATGTACTGGGGATTTCCCAATACCTGAAATGCAGCTATTATTCCCGTGTTGGCTAAATAAAATGTGTTATTACAATATACAGTACTGGTGTATATGTAAGAGTCTATAGTCCTGAAGTCCTGATCATCCACCCGCCCGCATCATTTTATTGGCTAGGGAGTGACGAGAAACTAAGGTATGACTTGGAGTGGCCCTACCAAACCAGAGACAATTTAGCACCTCATTTCCATAAGCCTGGGTCAGCCCAGCCCCCCTCATATCAACTACTTCCTACGCCCCTGCAGGGAATATGTTATTGCATGGAGCCAGTTGACACTTGAAACATTTCACAGTGACTCTCGGACTGGCCAGGACACAAAGTTGATAACTAACAAATTCATGTAAGTTACACTCTTGAATAATGCTAGACCGACTGCAAGTGGCTATATACAATTACAGCTGTTATAAACTGGCGAGGGAGAAAAATGCTATACCACAAGCATAATTTATCATGCTTGCCAGTTTATACAAGCTATATGTAACTGGGCATCATGAAGCTTTGCTATAGTTTACCATGCACAGTACCAGGACTTTAAGTAACATGTATTATACTATAGTCCTGAGGTACTAGCAGAGTATGCACGTGACTCCGAAATGCCCTGCTCCTAGTGGCAATAGCTCAGTGCAGTATGGCTAGTGTATATTTACCTTTTTAACTAACACAGATGGATTGAGAGCCCGAACATCAATATAATTGTCAGCAACGCTTTCACCTTGCTTTCACTCATAACCGAGGGGTCCAAAACCAAGCTAAATCGCCTACGGGATTTCGAAATCTTTAGATTTACCAAAGATTTCAAGATTCCAAGGAAGATTTCAAAAGATTTCAAGATTCTTGTGAAGATTTCCAAAGGTCTTAATATTGCAGTGAAGATTTCTAGATTACTTGTGAATTTTAAGAAATAGGCATAGATTTTAAATTGATTTCTATATGCTTACAGTATAAAAATAAAAATTTCAATTACTTATATGTTTGATGATTATTGTGTTAGTCGTTGGCTAAATGTAAGTATTAAAAAGCAATGATTAAATTGGCTAGAGAGCAAGTCTGGCAGTACCACCTGTCTTCTGCAATCACCTTAGCTTTTGCATAACTTAGGTGAAACCATTCATTGCATTTGTCACAACACGCCATTGGGCTTCCATCATCTATTGATCTGCATAGACAATAGACATCAACTTCACCATACCTTTGATTTCCACCTCTTCTTGCCTTGATCACTGGAAAGGGAGTCATCTTCGTATTGGACAAACACTGCTCTAAATGTTTTCTCATAATACTTCAGTTGATTGTACACAAATGATCCAGGATCTTGCCCATGTGCCAGTGCAGTGCAATATGCAGTGGCAAACACACAATCACGATCAGCCATTTCTCCAGCCAGCTTCAGTGGAGCTTGCAGCCAGTTTCAAATTTTAGCTAAATGTGTGCAAGTATAATTATGCTAAGTATTAAGTTAACAGCTACATGATTCTATATTCAGGCTGATAAAGAATCCCTTGGAGAATCCCAATTAGCTCAGCCAATAATATCCAGTAGAGTTGCTATAGCTGCTCCAGCTGCAGCCACTTAACTCAAGCTCAGTTAGCTTTGGTATTAAACACCAAGTCGAGCGCGGCTCGAGCACCAATTGGGTAACACTATGAACACTAATATAGTAGAGTAAATTGTAGCTACTACATGTAGCTACATGCTATGACTTACCGAGGAGCCGAATCCGGCCGATGATGAATGTAAACCAACCATTGCCAACTCAGTTCGTAACGGGGAAACATGTTTTTATACACGTATAATATCCGGACATGTCTGAAAATTTCCGGGAACTTTGAAGTTATAAGATTTGAGGATTCTAGGAATTTGTAGTAAAGATTTCAATTGTGGACCTACGAGATTTCTAGCTTGTTGCGGACCCCTCACCCATAACCACTTCCTCCTTTGCGATGCCACATGATCTCACATAAAATTGTAGCACTAACTGATATTTGAATGGACTTTATCCACAATGATGTCAGAGCACAAAATGCATTACCAAAAATACATGATCATGGGACATGTGGAGAGACACTTTGAGAATATACTACAATCATATGGGATAAAAACTTTAACGTAACACTCCTGACAAGTATAGACATGTTTTGTTTTACTATAGGGTAAAAATTGTCTGCTAGCTACATATTAATTTTTAAGGCTTTGCAATAAAAATTAGTTAATGTCAGTCCTTTAATTTGGTTTTTCTCACTTTAATAGGTTTTGCTTTTTTACATTAGCACGACTTCGTGATTGCGTCCTACACTTACGAAAGTAGTTAGCAAATTTCTATACATATCAAACAAAGGAGAGCCATTTCAGTAGTGTGTAACAGTAATAATTTGTTTGAGTTTGCAATGGTTTAAAGCGGTTTTTAATTAATTGTTGTTTTCTTCTCTCTATTAAATTTAAAAAAAAGTAGGTCAATAATAATACCAAAAATATGTCAATAAAAATACCATTAATAATTCCACTCAGTAAATGATTGGAACTCAAATCAGGTAAAAGAAGGGTGGGGCAGGGCAGGGCAATGTTTGTGTTCAATTTAACCACTTCACACACATGGAAAACTGTACCATTTCAGATATAATAGCATACATGGATGAACTGGTTTTGTATACATGCTCATACGTACATACCGTATATGACCGTATTAAAGCCGGTCCTCCATACAATGCATCCGCGGAGCCCGCTCATCCATCGGTCACTATGTTAAGACTCCCCCAATTGTGGAGCTGATTCGGGCAGAGTCTCAGTTTGCCATGGACTATATAAGAAAGTCCCGGTTTGTCCAGCACAGGCTATTTATGTGCTGGGGGTGGTAGGCAAGGGCAGTCCATCAAGCCCGGGTCAAAAAAAAAATTAAATTAAAAAAAATTAAAATTAAAGCCGGGCTCAAATACACGCAGGGGCTCAAATATACGCCGGGTACAGCTAGGGGACTGTCATAATAAACGCCGGGGCTCATTTAAACGCCGGGGTGCTAATGATATGCACTGAAAGGGGTTCTAAACTCGTGTCAGCTGCTAACTATACAGTGATGTCTCGTCACCAGTCTAATGATGTCTTGTCTTGTTTGACTATGCCTTCTCTTCTGGTGATGGCCATAGCGTATTTATCGTGGTCATTGTCATCTTTCCGCCCGACTTCCAATGTTTCACCTAGTAGAGGAGTCCAAATGGGTTTATGTACGTGATGGGCTATGGATTTCGTATTTCGTAGGTACTTGTACTGGCACCTGTCGAGTGGCTAGTAAGAAATAAACGCCCGGGGTCCAAATTAACGCCGGTCTCGTTTAAACGCCAGGTCAAAAATGATTTATAGACGGGTTGCCTATTTAGGGCGTGCCCCTTGTGTAACGCGAACAAACGCGACTTTCCGTTTTACGCATGATTACAATGTTGGTCAAGAAGTCAACAAAAAACCCATTTTTTAAAATAGTTAGGCAAACGTTTTTGGTTCTTCAAAGGTACAAGGTAAGTTAAAATCATCCAGTCTATCAATAAAAATCACGTGACGCCACGCTTGGCTAGGGTCTTTCTCTCTCCGTAAAAGAAGAGTCTGAGATCCGGGATTTGCGTTACTAGTGATTTTCTGAATTATCTAACATCACACAGTAGAATCTACTCGTTGAAGACAGTTGGATTTAAGGATATCACCAACGGGAAGCACTATTTGGAATGCCCAAGACGAAGGGAAACGGCGCGAAGGCCAGAGAGAAGAACAAGAAGGCTCCGGGTAAGCCCTACGAGGTTCCTACACCAAGGCCTTCCGTCTCTCAGAAGGACGCTGATCAGGATGAGTTATATACATGTGATAAGTGCAAGGGTTCTAGTGAGTATGTTCTACAGTGTGAATGTTGTTGTTCGTGGTTCTGCAATGTATGTTGTGATATCCCTGAGGATCTCTTTAATGGTATCTCTGGTATCAAGAGCCTCCACTGGTTTTGTACTGGCTGTGATGGCTCTGTAATAGGTATTATTAGTAAATCCACTGGCAGTGGCTCCATTGGCGAGGTTATTGATTCTGCCATTCATAAATCACTGGACAAAGCCATGGGCCAGTTTATCGAAGTCTTAACAGAGAAAACAAAACAATTTCAACAAGCTATTCAGACGTCTATACCTACTGTGGAAGCTATGGATGCTTCTGATGTTCCATCCGGCTCAGCTCCGGCTCCGATTCCAGCTCACCGAAGTGTTGTTGCAGCAGTTGATGAGTATGTGGACAGGGAAAGGCGTAAAAAGAATCTCATTATCCATAATCTCCCTGAGCCTTCAGATTGTCCTGATACTCAACGCTTAACTAATGATCTTCAACAAGTTTCCAGCTTGTTAACTTCTGAATTTGGAGTGCCTGAGAATGTTGCATCAAAGCCAACTAGGCTGGGGGCACCTAAAGCCAACAAGCCCCGCCTATTGAGAGTAGAAATTGGGGACCTAGCTGCTAAAAGAGAAATACTTAGAAATGCTACCAAGCTTCGTGCTAGCTCTAAGTGGAGTAATGTGTATGTTTCACCTGACTTAACACTAAAAGAACGTGAGCAAAGCAAACAACTGCGTGAAGAGTTGAGAGCCAGGAAAGCATCAGGAGAAAAAGACTTGTACATTAAGTTTGGAAGGATAGTGCCACGTCCACCACGTTTGGTGGGTGGCACTCAAAAATGACTTCATGATAGTTCCTTCAATGCGTCAAGAAACCTAAAAGTACTCTATACTAATTGTGATCAATTATTAAATAAATTTGATGAGCTAAATTCAACTATTGATTTAGATAAACCTGATATCATACTGTTAGTTGAAGTCATACCGAAAGCATTAAAGGCCCCAATCCTATCTCCTAGACTTCAAATTCCCAGCTACACTTCCTATACTAATTTTGATCCTGATGCACCTTTACAAAATAGCACTAGAGGAATAATCATTTATATTACTGATTCACTCAATTCTAAGGAGGTATCATTTACTACTGAATTTCAAGAGCAGTTGTGGGTTAAAATAGAGTTATTAAACTACAGCTATTTACTAATTGGTACTATTTATCGTTCACCATCTACTGATCCCAATGTTAGCATATCCAAATTGTGTTGTGTATTTAAGGAGGTTATAGAGTCAAGACCACCATATTTATTGATAGCTGGTGACTTTAATTTGCCTGGCATTGATTGGAGTGATGATAATTTTTCTGGCAATTCGTATGAGCAGGAATTCTATGATACAGTACAAGAATGTGTTTTATTTCAGCATGTTAATGAGCCAACACGTTTCAGACCAGGTTCATCCCCCCATGTACTAGACCTAGTACTTACCAATGAAGAGAACATAGTGAAATCCATCAAATATTCTTCTGGGCTGGGGTTGAGTGATCATTTGTGTTTGAATATTTCTCTTTCATGTTCTCCAATAACTATCAACCAGTCCAGTGATGTACTATCTTACAATTTTAACAAAGGGGATTATATGAAGCTTAAAAGCTTCCTTAACGAAACTGCCTGGTTGACGGAATTACAGGATCTAAATGTATGCCAGTCTTGGAATTTTTTTATGCAACGTTTTAAGTCTGCTATGGAATGCTCTATCCCAAGGTACCATAAACCCCAATGTAGAAAATTACCATATACTAATCATAAAGTAATTGATCTTAAACATAAGAAGGAAACATTATGGAAAAGGTTCCGTAGAACTGGCAATCATTTGGATCATCTTAGGTTTACTGAAGTAAGAAATTCGCTTAGACGCCTTACACGTGACTTGAGATCTAAGTTCGAGATGAGAATTGCTAAGGAAGTGAAGACCAACCCTAAAGCTTTTTGGCGATATGTAAATTCTAAGGTCAGAGTTAAACCCTCCATTCCTACCCTGGTTGATGAGTCACTTAATGATACTGAAGCAGCAACTGATGAAGGTAAAGCGGAAATGTTGAACAAGTTTTTTACCAGCACATTTACCAGAGAATCCATGGATAACATCCCAGAGTTTCAAGACCGTGACTTTGTAACTAGTCTCGATGGCATATCAATTGATGTAGGCATTGTAAAAGAAAAGTTGTGTGATTTAAATTCTAGCAAAGCTACTGGACCTGATGAGCTCCCCCCCAGAGTGTTGAAGGAAGCTGCTGCTGAAATAAGCATACCTCTGTCTATAATTTTTAAGAAGTCATTAAGCGAGGGTAGACTACCCCCAGACTGGAAAGTAGCAACTATTATCCCAATTTTCAAGAAAGGAAACAAATCTTCACCCTGTAATTACCGTCCTGTAAGTTTAACATCTGTTGTTTCCAAAGTTTTCGAATCTATTATTCGTGAGGGAATGTTAGAGCATTTGTTTAACAACAATTTGATGTCACCATGTCAACACGGATTCCTCCCTCGCAAGTCTTGTATGACACAGTTACTGTGTGCACTTGATGATTGGACAGAGACTTTGGACAGTGGTAATTCAGTAGATGTTTTGTACCTTGACTTTAAGAAGGCTTTTGACTCTGTTCCTCATGAAAGGTTGCTCAAGAAGATTTATGCATATGGTTTTAGAGGTGATCTGTTTAATTGGATACAAGACTTTTTGAAAGGACGCAGACAAAGAGTTTCTGTGAATGGTTCAATGTCTGGTTGGAGTGATGTAATAAGTGGAATACCTCAAGGATCAGTCTTGGGTCCTCTCTTCTTTGCAATTTTCATCAATGATCTGCCATCATTATTAAGGAATAAAGTTCTTTTATTTGCAGATGACACAAAAATATATTCCAGCATTAGTCGTACTAACCCAATATCCTCCCTGCAAGATGATATTAAAGCTTGCATTGAATGGTCAGTAATGTGGCAGTTGCCTTTCAACATTTCTAAATGTAAAATACTACATATAGGTCAGTTTAATCCAAGATATTGTTATAAGATGGATGGGATGGACATTGTTAAGGTAAATGAGGAAAAGGATTTGGGGGTGTTGATTGATGGCAATCTCAAGTTTCATAGTCAGTGTTCGGCAGTGGTTAATAAGGCTAATAGACTTCTTGGCCTTATTAAACAGACCTTTTCGGATATTTCTGTAGATTCATTTACATGTTTATACAAATCAATAGTACGTCCTATTTTAGAATATGGTAACTTGGTTTGGGGACCTTACTATAAAACAGACATCCAAAAATTAGAAAAAATCCAACGGAAAGCAACTAGAATGATCAAATCTATAAGAAATCTTGACTACGAGGAACGATTGAAAGTACTTAACTTGCCATCATTACATTATAGACGTTATAGAGGTGACATGATTGCTGTCTACAATATGCTACATGATAAGTATGATATAGACCATTCTGATTTTTTTACTTTTTCACCCATTACCCATACCAGAGGTCATACATTTAAGCTATTTAAATATTTTTCAAGAACAGATGCCAGGAAATATTTTTTTACAAGAAGAGTTGTTGAGCCATGGAATAATTTACCCCAAGAAGTAGCATGTGCAGCATCAGTTGATGATTTTAAGAAATTGATTGACCAATATTCATCTAACACTATGTATAAATGTATGTAATTAGTCTACTTGTACTTTTTTTACCTGTTGATCAGGTGTAACAGGCTGTTTAGCCTTATAAATTACCTGTAATAAATAATAATCATTCTAAGTAGTAGCAAAGTCTTACAAAGAATGTTTTCAGCGAGTTTTATCGCTTTCCAAAAACCCGAGATTGAGAGAAAATCATCTTCTCGTTCAGCCTTCACCTTACACGCTGGATATGTTATAGCTCGAACCTTTCTCTATAACATACTTTCTGTTCTGAAGGCTGGCTAACTCCTGCTTGCTAAAGTTAAGGCCAGGCCAAGTTGATTGACAGTTTATCGTCCGGGATATTTGAAAAAGCCATGCGGGCGGGAGGTCATTTTTCATATTTCATAATGTTTTTAACATGGAAAAACATTTAAAAAGTAGCTTCACACAGTTGCTAGCTACTTTAACAATGATTGCAGAGCTTATTTGATTACGTCACTGTTAATACTTAGCTATTCGTTTATGCAATCTCTCTTTAGAAATCCATTTATTTAAGGTACTAACGAGTCCAGGCTGGGAATAATCGTCACGTTTGTTGCACACACCATGTTTTAATATACAAAAACGAGTTCAGAAGTGTAAGCAATGATTATCATGTGAGAAATAATGAATTATGAAATTATTGCTCTATTCCTAAAAACCCATGCGGGCGGTGACGATAAACTGTGAATTAATTTGGCCTGGCCTAACCGAAACGTTCATTTTCTCCAATAGCCGTAATACATTTTTGAATTAGCGAACTAGGAAAGTATGTGGAAAATTTACGGTAAAACGACCACGCCTTAAAAAGGCAACCCGTCTATAGGAAATAAACGCCCGGGCTTCTATACGGTCATATACGGTACATTATTAAGCTGTATGCATTTCAGTATCTCACCATGAATTATCTTCACTACACAAAGCTGCTTCACGATCGAAACGCCGTAAAATATTAGAATACAAATGTAAAATAGACTAAATTAAAAACAGAACACAACGAAATATAAATATAATAAGGGGGAAAAGGTATTAAATAGCCATGCTAACCAGTTGTAGGACCCACTGTATCAAGAAACGTGGCATGTAAAGTGCGTGGTCGGGTGGAGAATTAATCTTACATTCCGCGAATCACTAATAATGCTGGCTGATTGGACAATAAATACACACAATTACTTGAGCTATTTCATAAAGCTTCAATGCTGCTTGAATTAACAACATGGGCATTCACCCCACCCAACCCACCCCCACCACCTCACCCCTCCATCTCACCCACCCACCCCCATGGTCAACATGCCGTATATTGAGAAGTAAAAATAATAGTATAAAATGAAGGATTTTTAGATTAACTGTTGCTATGAACAGTTGCAAACACACACACACATGCACACACACACACACACACTACACACACACACACACACACACACACACACACACAACACACACACACACACTACACACACACACACACACACACACACACACACACACACACCCACACCCACACACCCACGCACGCACGCACACACACACACACACAAACACACATACACAACACACACGCACTATACACACACACACACACACACTACACACACACTACACACAAACACTATACATGCACACACACAAACACACACACACAAACACACACTACACACACTACACACACACACACACACACACACACACACACACACACACACACACACACACACACACACACACACACACACTGTGTACAACACAGTGGTTGCTACTTATAGTGCTTAATAGCCTGTGGTTAATTAACGTGGTTAGCCACCAAGTTTTAGCTATGCTATGGAATGTAACTTAGGTTGGATATACAAAGTTAAAGATAATGGCAGAGTACAAACAAACCAGACTGTAATGGTGTGCGCTATATTAGGGTGTTTCGCGTACAAATGCACATGTCCATATTTATACAGAGTTGTTTGGTAATGGGCTACCGATAGTGTGGGCATTTTTGTACAGAGGGTATTGGGAGAAATGGCGACTCGCCATGTTAAGGTTTACGTACTGTAGCAAGGGGCAAGGTGAGGCATGCATACTTAATTACTAGACAAATGCGTGTCACTAGTGGTTTTACGTCGATAGCAAACTTAAGTCTGGTTTCTCCTGGTGGGACTATTTCGTATCACCACAGCACACTAACTAGCCTTTTACCTTTATTATCCAATAGTTTTATGTCGCGAAATCTGCAAACAAAGCTCATTTTAGTGATTATGTATGAAGTTCCCACACTAAACACAGCCATTTTCAAGGCTATTTTGTCAATTATGATGTCATTGCAGATAAGGTCCATTGGGAAATACTATTACTTGGACTGGACTGGAATCTGGGTAGTCTGGCGCCAACCAGAAAGTATGAGTTTAGTGAAATACAGATACTAAATCATTTCATAATGATTTGGCATTTGTATTTCCCCAGACCCTTACTTTTTGCGAAGGGGCGGGCGGTGCCAGACTAGAATCTGGGCTCAACTTTATTTCAGTACGAACTACACTCTCCTACACTCATCAAAACACGCTAGCCAGTTTCTTGAGACACTCTAATAGAACGTTCAGAATTTTCACACCACAGACTGAGTTGATGCAATATAATATGGATTACCACCACGAGTACTATTCATGATTTGCATAAACATGTATAGCTAAATTGGTGTAGTGAAACAGTGTAAGGCATACCGTGTGGGTGATTTTCACAGGTACAGCCACTACACCAATCACCTCCACTGTTCGTGATTATTTTATTAGAGTCCAGCTAATTGCTTATAGTTAAGATTAGTCTTGATCTTTTTATTTTATTTTATTTTAACTGCTTAATGCAGGCAAGGCCTGCATTAAAGGTCTGCAGACAACTGGTGCCCACAGCCAGAAAAGTATATGTACAACTTACATTTATAATTGAATGTATAAAATTACAATCAAATTAAGTTAGCTGGCTAAAGTTATTACATACATTTACATTTGATATATAGTTGAACTATTCTATAATTTTAAAACTTACATGTGTATTTAATAACTTACTTATATAAGTACTTATTTTAAGAGAGAACAAGAAAAAAAAATTACTGTTGTAGTTTGGTGGGCGAGGAGACTTGGAGCAGGTACTACAAGGGCAAACAAAGTGCAGACTGTGAGGATTATCAGAGTCAAAATTGTTTGTAAAACGCTGCCAGAAGATCTTGTGTAACTGTGATTTTCTTTTGTCATTAAGTCAGGATGGCAAAACAAGCACTGTGAAAAAAGAGGGATATAAGATGGTATTTCCAGTGGCTTATTGAATACAAAAAAGCTTGATATAACCTGTATTATACTAATAATCACATAGTGATTTAATTTGCCATACATTAGTCTCAATAGTAGGAGTGCAATTAATCCCAAATCGCATGGCCTTGTTTCTGTAATTGCACTGTAAAGTAGCCAATAAAATAGCGGAATAACAGAAGCCTTTTAAGTGCAACAAGAAAGTGATATGACTAGCCAATCAAAGAAGCTGACAATAGAAGCCTTTTAAGTGCAACATATGTAGACATTTTGAGTAGCCAATCAGAATTGCTGACACATGAAGCCTTTTAAGTGCAACAACAAATGATGTAATACAAAGAAGGATGATGCAATCACCTGGTAGAAGTTAATGGCCACATAGAACTGGATAGATGTGTACTACAAACCATGAAGGGTGGTCACTATGTGATTAGTAGGCAATCACACACATTTTCGTGCAATTATGGAATAATTGTACTCGTAACAGCCAAAATTGCACTCAAATGTGTGTGATTACCTATACCAATCACATGTAAGGCTTTAGTTAATGTGTTAAACATACTGAAACCATATATGTGATGGTATAGTGTGGACATTATATTTGATATAAGCTATTTTAGGTAATGTGGTAAATAAACTGAAACCATATATGTAATAGCATAGTATGCATTATACTAAAGTATAGCATGAGTATAATACAGGGTTTATATTAAGGCTTATTTGTATTCAATAAGCCACTTGAAATACCATCTTATATCCCACCTTTTTCACAGTGAAGGACAGCATCTTTGCTTGAGACTGTCAATACATGGCTTGGGATAATTAACTACTACGGAGAGGAGGAGATCGCTGTACCCATGAAAATCACCCACACTGCATGCCTTACACTGTTTCACTACACCAACATAGCTACATGTTTCTGCAAATCATTAGTAGTACTCTTAGTGGTAGTTTAGATTGTCTCAACTCAGTATGTTCCATGAAAATTCTGAACATTCTATTAGAGCGTTTCAAGAAAACGGCTAGCGTGCTTCGATGAACATGGGAGAGTGTAGTGTATAGTTGATCCCAGATTCCAGTTCAGTCCAGATTCCAATCAAGTCCAGGTAATAGTAGTTCCCAGTGAAATACATATTAAATCATTTAAATTACTATGAATTTAAAAAAACTCGACTTGAGCAGCTGCAATTGCTATCACCAATGTACACATACTACTAATGTACACATTATGAACTCTATGACTAAATGTTTCTACTAAAGTTCCTTAAGCAGCTATCTGATTATTAAAATCCATCAACATATAAAATTAGCTGTAAGCTATACAAGATCCAAAAACTCTTGAAAGTTTCCATAGTTCATTCTACATCACCTTCTTCCATACATCAGCACTTCTATTTCAGCAGAATTGTGTGACTGTGGAATCATCTACCTGTAATCGACACATCTCATTCAGTACATCAACTTAATTAACATTTATAACTACCTCCAGGACAAATTGTTAATCCTGTGCCTTCCATACTGTATGTCCCTTTTATCAATGCTCGGCCATACCAGTTTTAACTAATTTTCATATTCTTTAACACAATTATATTTGATCAGTGATTCAACACAATTAACTTGTAATTCACTCATGTGTACACTGTATGCATAGGTGCATGTACATGCAGTTTAATTTGTTTTCAAGCTACAGGACTGTCAAGTCCTGTAAACATTCAGTTTTTATGCTGACAAGTTTTAATAAATAATAAATAAATGAATATTCAGATTGTGAAATAAACCAACTGTAGGGTGAAAGTTGTAGTCTGACTGTTCTATTACAGTATCTCGATCACTTTCTATAAAACCAAAAGCAAAGTACTGTTGGAGGTTTAATAGCTATAATGGATGCTAGTTAAATGTAATTGAATGCATATAGCTTTGAATGTATATAGCTTTGAATGCATATAGCTTTGAATGCATGTAGCTAAATTGCTAACACAGCTCAGTCTCTACTAGAATTGTTATAGCTACTCAGCTAAGCTTGAAAGGGGATTATGGAAACCAAAGAAACCCATCTAGAAACTGTCAGGACTTGAGTAGCTCTGTAGCTAGCAAACTACGTACTTAGTTGGTTAGCTAGCTAAAAGGTTTTAAAATGTGACCATCTCAACAAAAAAAACCGATTTGTTTGCACAAATGCGGCGCACTTCAATTTTTCTCAGCAAGATAATCGTATTACCTGTTTTAGAGTGTATTTTGTTATATTACTTAGTTACCACAGAAGTAATAATATTATGTAATGCCCAACACTGCCAATCAATTCTTTATACAAATGTAAATATAAAATCTAATAGGTAATTATCTAGCAGCGATTCAAAAGTGTTAATTGAAGTGCTTTCTACATAACACTTTTAAGGGTGTTCAGTTGCATGCTTAAAAATAAGTCCCTTCAGATGTAAAGGAGCTGCAAAGGTGTTGTGATAACACCCACAGGATGTTACTGAGTAGTGCTTATGTGTTGCAGTGGCAGATCTAGGATTTTTAAACAGGGTTTCTGAATATGGACAAATTTCATAATAATAAAAAAAATCAACAGTTGCCCTTAGCAACCTAAGTTTTACATTATTTTTGTAGGTGTCTTAAGTCACCTCTCCAAGTTTTAAAAGGATAGCATATATAAGTGATGAGATATGACATTTTTAAATCACAATTTTCCCATACATTGTTAATGAGAGAGGCAACAGTTGCCCCTTCTCGGTAATCAGACAAATCATAGGATTCAAAGAATGTCATATCTTATGACCTATAATTATACACTATTCATTTATAACTTGGAGAGATTAATGTTGACATCCACACCTACAAATTATGTAAAATTGAGACTTTTGCATTTTTAGTTTTTGCATACATTGAAATACCTCATTTTTGTGATTGCCCAGACTGTAGCCCTCTCACATAGATATTATGTATGGGAAAATCACAAATTTCAAAATGTCATATCTTGTGACATATATATGCTATCCTTTAAATTTGGAGAAGTTACTTTATTGGTATAGCTAAATAAGGAATCTGATAACAATTCTCCAGAAACATTTGAGATTTTAGCAGCTCTGAGATCGGATTTTAAGCTATTTTTAATAAGCAAATACAATAAACTTAACTGTATAGCCAGGCAAATGATTATGGTGACTACAAGCTGTAGCTTTGATTGTTCTATTAGAGTATATACTTGACTGTTCTATTAGAGTATCTCGATCATTTTTAATGCAGTGGGAGATGAAAGGTGAAGTGTAAAATTTTTGGTTGTTGCCTTCAGTGGAATGCTCAGGTGTCTGCATTGTGTTTTACTATTTATGTCTCATTGGATGCAGTCACAAACATCTGAGGTAAGTGCGCCTAATTCTGGACAGTTCCTAACTTCAGACACTTCCAATGTTTGGTGGCATATCTCCAAAACTATCTACTGCATTTACTTGAAATTTTAGGTGATTAATGCTTCATATAAAAAAAGTCCTGCTAGTTTTTCTAAATGAGGTGATTATTTATTGCAATGTGTGGCAAAACTATAAAAAATTCTTCGATAATCGCTGCTTATTCCCAAACTCAAAGAGCTATCTGGCTGATTTTAATACAGTGCAGAGGGACAACTATGACGTACCACTGTACTAAGTTTCGTTTACAGACAATCAGCCAAACACTTGCTATGGATGATTTTGTAAGAGTCAGTCTCTTTGAAGTTGCATAAATATTTGCATAATTTCACCTAAATTTGAAATATCCATAACTCGGCAACGAGAGGTACTATGACTCTCAAAATCAAGTACGAGGTGGGTAATAGATGCAAGTTTAACATGGTGCATGGTGTTTAAAATTCGAAATCAACTTTGAAAGTGCTGTATCAGGCGTGATAAAAAGTGTCCGGAGTTAGGAGCATGCACGAAATTTACAAATAGTTGAATTTTGGAGTGCAGCTCCTCAACTCATGGAGATATTTTGATTAACCTTGCAGAACTGATGCACCATAGGATAGGTTTTATCACCACATATTAAGGATTAAGTAATTCGCTTGCATGGCGGAGATAGAGCACTGAAAGCAAAAACTGTCCGGACTTTGGTGGTGCACTTACCTCACCTGTTTCTCTTCCTAAGTTGCTAATGGAGTCCCTCATGTCATCGCACATCATGTATGCTCTACCAGCGTGGGGACCCCCTGTTCTCAATCACCAAGTTGGCTGCTTACAGCGTATACAGAACGGGGCAGTGAGAGTAGCCTTCTCCCTTAAGAAGTTTGATCATGTGTCTGTACCACGTGTACAGCTAGGTTGCATGGCCTAACACATCAGAAGAAATCGAGATCTGTAGCTTGGCAGCATTTTATTGTCACTGGTTTAGTCGCCAGTACCTGCAATTGCAACCTTCAATAACATTTGGTCGCTCTCACACCTATAACACTTGGTGTAAGGCCTATTTTGCTAACAGCACTAGAACACAGCAATCTTTTTGACATTGTCATTTGCTGGTGGAATAAGCTACCATTTGAAGTGCCCCACAAGCATGGATAATTTGTCACTTTAACCATGTCACTGCTTGAAATTTCTTTGTTTACTAGAGTGGTATATCCCCAGTATATGGAACAGTTAATTGTTTGTTATTTTAGTAGTTTTTCAGTAAACCCGCATTCACTGATGTTTTACTGAAAGTTTAAAACTTAGTAAAATAATTATGTTCCATATACTTAAGTTTACTGACACTTTACTATAAGTATAACTACAGTAAGGCATCATAACAAATTAGTAAACTAAGTACCTTCAAGCAGTGTGTATGACTAATACGTATAATAAATTGTATTATTTAAATGTGTTGTTTGTATGTGTCATTTCTTATATGTTTTTCAGTTTTTAACTAGGGTATTTGGGTGGGGGGCGGGCGGGTGGGTGGGGTCAGGCAGTCAGTTAGTCAGTAGAAAATTCCATTGAATAAAGTTTTTATAACTATTTATTGCAAGCCTTTAGGATCATACTGAAGGCACTTTTGGGCTTGGTTATACCTAACCAATACTGCCAAGGTGCCAGGATGGATTTGTGAAGCTGGATTTTGGGTGAATATTTGGCTATATAGGAAAACCTAATTTTTTATGATCCCTAATATACAGTACTACCATACTGTATGATATATATATGTGACTGAATTTGATAAAACAAGGCTTCCACACACATCCACTTTTATGACTTTGAAGCATCATAACTCAATTTAGGAATATGCCATTAGTTCCAAATTTTGATCTGCTATTTTACAATGCTATGGATGAATTGTGTGAAAATTTTAGGTCAATAACTTACTAAGTAGTCAAGTTATAGTTGGTCAAAGTCAGGAAATTGGATGTATGTGGAAGCCTTAATTTGTCAAATTTGGTCACACACGCATCAAGACACACGGTAGTGTGTCTTGCGGCCCAAGAAGCCAGCGCCACACCGTGAGTATATTTACAGGGAGAAAGTAAATGCGATTTTCACACCTGGCAACATTTAATCAGAGATGATTGATTCTCCTGATGTGTGTACTGCTTAAATAATTAAATTGCAGATACTGGTTCCTGGTAAACAGTGCATGGAGTCCAAGAATATGGCTGTTTTTCTATAACAAAACAACAAATCTTACAAACGACAAACACGTGGACTGATCCATCTGTTGTTAACAATAAAAATACATATAGATTTTCTGGACATCTACTATCTAGTCCACTACTCTAATTTTGTAGATGATCATGACACTTGAGTTTGCATGCAGGTGTGCAGAAGATTTTCATGCAACTCTGTTTGTGTGCAGTACTTGCCATGGAGAAACAACTACTATATTATCTGTAAATTGTCCAATAGGACAAAGTGTCTAGTCATACCACCACGGTATAGCCGTCAAGAACAGAACACATGTGGCACTCAATAAAATCCAGGTTATTGAGATTTGCATTTGCTGGGCATACTTCAGCAGTCATAAATATTTTTACCTTACTTTCATGTTAGTTCTGACAACCCAAGTCTATCCAACACCTAGTAAGCCATACTAAGTGCTGTACCTGGGTGTTGTTATTGCTGGACAGCAACCTAAAATGGGCACAGCATACAGGTATCAGCATGATCACTGCAAAGGCAGATTCAGTAAGGGGTCTTTTACAAAGTAACATAGCAAAATGTCTGGTTTTAGCAGTTAAATGCTGCATGTGTTCATCCCATTCTTGTATACAGGCTGGTCTCCATATCATGAAAAAATTTTTTACAAACTAGAGATGGTGCAGAGAAGGCCAAAAAGGTTGTTGTGCTGACAGCTGCAATATAACAAACGTAGCTAGCTAGTGCCCCCCTTACGCGGAAATTTTGAGCAGCCTTACCCATCCCAGTCCTTTGACATTGAACCACTACACACTGGAATGATCACTCTTGTCAGGGATGCCAAGAAACGGGTGAACACACTACTAAGCGAACTATTATACGGTTTACCGGTGCTTGGTTCACCAGTATGGCGGACGCATACTTAGGCGATATTTGAAGTTACGTAATGTATATCACGTGTTCATTACGTATTTATTATATAGACCTTTTATTTATTATGTAGACCTTCTATATATTTTATAGACCTTTTATCTATTATATAGACATTCTATATTTACTATATAGACCTTCTATTTATTATATAGACCGCCTATTTATTATATACTATATCACATTTTCTGTAGTTTATGTACTCTGTAATTATGTACTTTCATCAATTCATAATTGATGGTTTTCTCTCACTTTCTATTTAATATATAGATCTATTTATTACATAGACCTTCTATATACCATATAGACCTCCTGTACATTATACAGACCTTATTATATAGACCTTCTATTTATTATATAGATCTTTTACTTATTATATAGACCCTCTATTCATTATACAGGTATAGACGTTTTATTTATTATATAGAACATTAATTTTATGATTATTGCGTTAACACTTTTGTATAATATAGGACAATGTGTTTATTATATATGTGATATCCTTTTTTAACCTTTTCTTTTTCACTTATAGTGTCATTTGTCTCTAACGGCATCCCATAGTTTACTGTCATGTGATTTGCATTGTTTATTACCGCTGGACTATTGGTAGCTATATTTATTATGGTGCAAGACAATTTAGCCATATACAATCATTGCACTTCAACGGGTCGTGAGCTTTAGAAATCACAGACTGAGAATGAGGACATTAATGAGTATTTTCATCTTTGCTTCTGCCATTTTAGCAGGTACTTACATAATTTGTCTGCATTAATGTCTTATAGTGACGCCTTAGCAAGCCTTTTTTTTAAATAATCGAAGGCCCTTAGTAGCGCTCTCACTGCGCTCGGGCGCTACTAAGGGCCTGAGGGTTTTCTAAATCCCGTAGAACCCTGGTTCTTGACGTCTAACTTAGGCCACTCCAAGTCATACCTTAGTTTCTGGTCACTCCCTAGCCAACAAAAGGATGCGGGCGGGTGGATGATCAGGACTTCAGGACTATCATAGACTCTTACATGTACACTAGTAATACTGTAATGTTATTAATTTTGCTCAATTTACCCATTTCATATTGAGTTTACAACCAAGCTTAACCAACATTCTTATAGCATAAGTAGTTAATTATGCTTCTGCAAAGTGCACCAGGAAAATTGTTGATGGCTAGCTACACTGCTGAGCACAACAATGTGTAGCTAACACTAAGGAAAGGTCTGCTCATGTAGCTACTTTTGCTTTACAAATGAAATGTTTCATTAGCTATGTCAGGAAATTATTATTTATTAGCTAGCTAATAATAATCCAAAACTATATTAACACATCAGAAACTCTTTCAAATGTGAAGTCTTAGTCAACTATATATACATGTGTTTCCAGCCTTCTATACAGTAAACCTTCAGTAAAGTAGCTGTCAAAGTTTTGAGTTGAGTTTTTGGGTGCTCCAGGCTAGTGTTTTTCAGTGATCATGTGGGAAAGCAAAGTTAATGTTTTAACTAAGGGATGCCATGCACTTGTTAATTTAGGACCATACTTGCAATTATTTAATCATGGAAAAGTTGAAGTTTGAGCTCACCAAATGTTACCGGATTTCTAGTCAGTATATCAGTGATCAGTGATAAGGAAGTCCAAGTTTAGATCCACTAGAAGAGTTACTAGATTAATCATTAGAGGACCACATCTGAATTGTTAGGAAAGTTTAAGCTATGGTATATCTGATCATTAGGCTAGTGATCAATGCTACATACATACTGTACTGAAGTTACTTACTGGCAACAGAAGCATTACTAATAGCTATATAGCTAATCAAGGACAAGTCAAAAACGTTATAGTAGTATCTGTCTATTCTAGTATTAAAGTTAAGGGTAGTGTGACTGCTCTATTAGAGTATCTCGATCTTTTGCAGTGTTTAAAAATCACTGTCCTTGGTCACGTACACTTAAGCGCCTGTAATATTAATAATAGTCCTCATAAACTGGGGTTCCAGTTTTCCATGCGGGCGGGTGACCAGAAACTAAGGTTTGACTTGGTGTGGCCTTATTTAGACTACAACTCGTTATTGTACCTTGAGTTGACAGTTGCTTGTAAATGGGAAATATATGGCTAATTACTAGAAACAAGCCCTCTACACCTCCCTACATGGCGGGACCTCAGCGTGGCTGCTGCTACCCGTTTAAACGCCCATACGTTGCCAATGTTACAGGCGCGTGCTATGTATCGAAGTACTGGACTCAGCGACTGGACTACAACTCATTGTTGCTGTTGTTGTGCCCCGACAGCTGCTTGTAAGGGTGGGGACTATTCTACGGAACGGAACGGAATGATGGACTAAACTACGGAACGGAACGCTTTCTCAAATTGAAGCTTGCAACTTACCATTGCTGAAACTTCCCTTATAAGTTAGCAGTGGCATCTCCAGTGGGTGATCAAAACACAAGACAAAAAGAATTAACGGATCGATTGTGGGTTTTTGTTGGTTGTCATTAGTAACGAAGTATTATTGTGGGATGAGCTGTATCAGTGATGTTCATCCATACGGAAGGGAAATTTATGTGAGCTGTTTTTCTTATTTAGACTTTAGAAAACAGTCTGGGCCGGTCTTTCAAGTCATAAGTCAGTGTATAAATAAAGCAAGCAGGAAGATACTGGTAACAGGAAAGAGCCAGCTGAATTAAAACTTGAAGAATTTTGTGCAGTGTGTGAGGAGCAAATATTTTGGCAGACCGCAAGGAGGGTATATTCTCAAACATCACTGAAGTGTATGCATGGAGTTATTTATATATTAACCGCTGGTGCAGTGGACTAATGCCATATTCAATAGTGAGCTGATTTTATCTGTTGCACAATTCAAGGATGTGTCTGACTGCTAGCCTTGAATCAGGCTAAATGCCAAAACTCCAAGATCAGCCAAATCTCTAGTATAAGCCGCATGTGAAACCATGCCCGTAGCCACCAGGCAAACGTGATTTGGACCAGGATGTGTGCGTAATTTCAATGTATCTAGTCAGACCTGAAATGGAACACACATTAATTACATACCACCTAAGAATCTTAGGATTTCTTAAGTGTAACATTTCACATGCTTCACTTCAAGCAAAACAGGTTAAATTTGTTCGTCAATTTTCAAGTGATTCCCAGTCCAGCTGGTCCATGAAATTACAATGGGATCACATGTATTTGTTACAGTGCGGGCTGTCCTGTGTTGGATCTACTCTAGAGTTGAAATTTGCAAGGTAGACTCACTGCCAATGTACTGACACTAGTACTGTTGTAGCATGTTTAAGTGGAGGACAAATGAAATAGTAATGCTAGATTATTTATGTATACAAATTTTTCATAATGAAATTGATATCCCATTTTGATTTGTACTTCCACTTTGCAACATATTCAAGAACAAGAAGCTACCACACTTAATCTCCAACCACTGTCATTAATTAACAAGATCTCACAAGTCTGTAATTCACCTTACTGTAGTGATTTTATTGATTCATCTGTATGTTTTCTTCATTTTCCTTTGAAGTTGTACCAAGAGTTCATAATAAGGTGGAGAGTGTCTAACTTGAATGCATTCACCAAACACCCTGCTTAAAGTAACACCTCGGCCTTATTTCAGAACAAAGGCTTTACCTTCTTCAGCAACACTAATCAACAGTTTTCTATCCCCCAGTAAAGGTGTTGATTTGATGAAAGGTGAACTTTACGCAGGGTGTTTGTACAGGACATACTGAGAGTTAGACACTCGCCCCCATACAAATCAGTATTGCGAACTCTTGGTTGTACAGTATAGGTAAACAAAGATAAGTTTCTCTCCCATCTTATTCTTGGATTTCTATTGACAAGGAAAATTCAATTATTTGTAATACAGGCTCAAATTGAGAAAATATAAAGAAAGTGAATTAATATTATACAGTCAGTTTGCTTTTGGATATTTAATGTCTCCAACCACAACAAAAATTCGATGAATCCATGCATCTCATCACTGGTCGTCTGAACATTCTGAAAGTGATACCTCACTCAATCAACCATAATATATTCTGTTTATTAGACTGAATAAAGTCATGATTACCTAAACAATCACTTAATTAATGTTTTATAATTATCCTATTCCATTTTCCTGGAGGTTCCACTGATAAAATGTAATTTCAGCAATGATAGCAGCTAGCCAAGCTGCAAGTTGATTCAGAAAGCATTCCATTCTGTAAAATAGACCCCATCCAGAATTCAACTCAGTACTCAGGCTGAGATATCTGACAAATAGTCCACTACTCTGTTAATGAATCATTGATGTTCACACAATATAGCCTCCTTGAGGTATCTGAATGTTTGCTCCTCACACACTGCACAAAATTCCTTTAGATTCTACTTAGACTGAGTTGATTCAGCTTGTCACCATACTTGTTTCCTTTGTAGTGTAGCTATACACATACTGATTTATGCCGATTAGAAAGGCTGGGCCTCAGACTGTACATTCTAAATTCAAGTAAGTAAAAATAACTCACATACTAGTAAAAACAAGTCATGCATTAAGTTCCCTACTTGATATATCCGAAGATGAACACACTGAGTCAGCTATTCCCACAATTAGTACTTCGTTACTAATGACAACCAACAAGAACCCACAATCGATCCTTAAATTCGTTTTATTTTTCTTGGGGTACGTTTGATTACCTGCTGGAAGTGCCACTGATAACTTGTACAGCAATGGTAAGCTGCAAGCTTCAATTTGAGAAAGCATTCCGTTCCGCAGTTTAGTCCATCATTCCGTTCCGTTCCGTTCCGTTCCGTTCCGTTCCGTAGAATAGACCCCACCGCTTGTAAGCAAGTGATTTTTTTTAAGAGAAAGAAGAACCGGCCCAAGTTGGCACTCCCATCCACCACACTCTGCTCTACGCTAAGATGTTCTATAAAATGGGTTTAGCATATTCCTACACCTACAGAGCTACTGAAACAGAACCTACAGAACATAGAATAGAAAAAAAAAGGAAATGGAGCTTAAGCGGCCCCAAGACGCCCCTCCCCCAGTGCAAGGTCAAATGATGCTGGAACATGACCCTTAAAGGGATGACCAGAGGAGGAGCGAGAACCCCTTATGCACATGATGGCAGAGTGCAATAAAGAGAAGCCAAGATGGCAGCGAAGCCAGCTCATCACCCTACAGTAGGGTGATTTCCACTTACAAGATAGGAGGAAGGCCAGGCGCTTGTAAGCCACAGTGGTGGAGGCACCCATGCAGTGTTGATTAGTACAAACAAGCCCATTACACCTCCCTCTAATTCAGTATGGCTGTTACTAGCCATTTAAACGCCCATTCGTTGCCAATGTTACAGGCGCGTAATTATCGTGTTTCGTATCGCCTCAGAAAGAGGTCTCTATTGGACATGACCGTGGCTCTACGAGATTTTGAGACCACGTTTTCAGCCAATCAAATTTCAGTATCAAACTTGTTGTAGTCTAAGAAGTAGATATTTAGCCAACTAGAGTCAACTATTTATTATCGGACACTATGGATTTCGAACAGCTGCCACTCACTTCATGATAATCCAACAGCTTAGGTTATTGTACCACAGAGTAGCCTACACTAAGCAGCAGTCATCCTCCAATAATCAGGTATGTAGGATTAATAACGTGAGAGCTGCTATGTTCATTAGCTACCAATGACCAGAAAATAGTTTCGATATCTTTAACATAGAGGGAACACGAGCCTTACGACGCTTGGTGGTATTTTTCTGACGCCTATTATTGTTTGTTTAGCCATGCCCACCAGTAGATTTTATACTTCTGCAATAAATGCACCAGTGCTAAAGTACAGAAACCGGTAATAAACACTTGCATCTATAGAACTGTACTTTGAAATTGATATCAAGGATATTTTCGCTGTGCAATGCATTTTTAGCTGCTACATGAAGGAGATGCAAAAAGGTGAAAAAATAAAGTAACGAGGAGCAACCTCCTGACCATCTCTATGTTTTACTCTAGGTGGTCCACCCCAAATATCATTATAAAAACGAGGAGCTCTCCTTTTTCTACCTGATATGGGCGCATAAAGATGTACGATATTGTAGAAATTTCGCTGTTATGCACCCATATAAGGTAGATAAAGCAACGTCCTTTAAATTATAATGTTGTACAATTGTGGTGGGCCAGCTAGCCTAACACATAGGGATGGTCAGGAGGTTGCTCCTCGTTAATTCATTTTTCACTTTATTGCATCTCCTTCATGCATAGGAGCTAAAAAGCAGTGCAACAACGAAAAGATCAACTTCACAGTAGATTTCTATTCATGCAAGGTATTTATTTACCGGTTTCTGTACTGTAGCACTGGTGCATTTATTGCAGAAGTATAAAATCTACTGGTGGGCATGGCTAAATAAAAATTAAAAGGCATCCGAAAATACTACCAAACATCGTAAGGCTCTTACTCCCTCTATGTTAAAGATACCGAAACCATTTTTTGGTCATTAGTAGCTAATGAACACAGGTATATTATACAAATATTTGATTAAAATTGAGCATTCTATTCTGGTAGTAAAACGCTATGTTCATAATGGATAGTTTTGTTCGAATCTGGTATTTATCGGACCTTGCATACTATTAGCTGCAGCTCTCATGCTATTAACCTTACATATCTGATTATTGAATGATAATTGCTGCTTAGTGTAGACTACTTCGTGATACAATAACCTAAGCTGATGGATTTTTATGAAGTGAGTAGCAGCTGTTCGAAAACCACAGTGTCCGATAATTGATAGATGACTCCAATCACCGGTCAAGATAAAAATATTCGTTTATGCGATCATCGGTTGTACGAACATCAGGAATTGGTCATATGGTTAAAAATAATTACTAAATAAAATCGATAAACGCCACTAAAAGATATTGAAACCGATCCGCCACTAAAAGCTACTGAGCTACTCAAGCACCAAGCACGCTAGACAGGTTCAGCCTTGTTTCTTCTTCACGCCTACCACCCCCAGCACAAAAGGAATTTGTGCTGGACACAAATGATGCAACAATAATGTGGACAAATAAAAGTTCCTAAGACCACTTACAAGGCCCAGTTTCGGGGAATCTTCAGATAATCTGTAAGAGATGGAACGGCTTCCCTGGATACACATATAGTTGTAGATCTTAAAAGAGCCAAGATAACTAGCAACGAAGCCACGCAAGAGTGCTGCTGTAGGTCATGAAGTTTCGTTTTGGAAAGCAATTCAGCTAAACGTCGATAATAAGTGACTGATTCCTTACTCATACTCCCGGTTGTTGAAAAATTAAAGGAGTGAAAGATACCAACTCCACCTCATGGACACGGTTACCACACTGCCTCTTCTTTTATTGCTCATGACGTCTATAAGTATTGCGGTAGCTCTGTGCATTTGGATGAAACACCCTTATGTCAAAAAAGGCACTTTTCTGCCGTCCCAAAATCTATTTCTTCTTCACTTTTTTTCTGAAATTTAGCATCCAATTAAACTTGCATTTATAAGTTATAAAACAACAGAACAAAAGTTGGTAGCTGGCACTGGTACAGTAGTTGAATCGATCGTTAACACGGTGAATTAGAACATACTTAGGTAGCGGATAAGGGTGGGGAAACTGCAGTCATTCAATAGCTAGCTATTTTATTTCTACGTTGTTTTTGTCTGGTCTGTGTAAATACCTTTTTTATTGGCAGTGGATATCCGTCCGGCAGTCACGTGAACACAACGAAAACTTAGATTAAAAAGGGTCCCAAACGAAAAAAAGAAAACCAATACCATGACCGGTCCGAGAATTTAACCGGGAACATCCAGTGCGTTGGTCAAGGATCGTGGCCACTGTGCTACGTGGCTCCCAGCTACCCACCTTCCTTAGTTTCTACCTTACGTACATACACCATTCAAGAAGAAACCTATATATTAAAGAAGAATACCCAGTGAAGAAGAAACCAAAGCTGAACCCGACCCTAACCCTAACGCTAACGTGACGTTTGCTTGTTAAGCACAATGATGACTTCCACTATCTGTACGAAGGTAAGTTTTAGGCCGAGCGAAGACCAATCCTAGCTCGCCTCGAACGCACCCAAAAACTTACTTTCACACGACTAGTGTGTTTAATACTCGAGTTAAGTTATAGGTGAAACTGCCGGTAAAACAAAAGTAGTGTCCGGCTGCAGGACGAATATCCACTGCGTTTTTTAATTGTATAGTAAAAATGATAACATAGACAATTAGCTACAAAATAATTACTAAACTAAGCTTAAAATTTACTTATATCCTACACTAAACTACTAACTACAAAAATAGCTTAGATGGCGTTTATTATTGTCAGTGTAAATACCTTCGACCAAATAAAAACACTTAGGAACAGCGATCCTTGGATTAGGAATAGAGTTCCTAGCTATCTAGGTTAGGAATTTTTCTAGGATTAGGAGTAGAATTAGAGCATTGTTTGTACCTGTTAGATTAGATATAAATAGAGTACTTAACTCACCTTATATCGGACGGATTTTTTAATCGGACGCAATTACTACAACATGTCAGAATAATTATTTTTGATCAATTCATAATGTCCTTAGATAGTTCAAGGCTGTGTGACTTTGCACACCAAGTACCAGCTTTTTCGGCTTCTATACCTTGTGGTAGCAGCCCGCAAAGTCACTTCCAATTACCGTAATGCATATAATCGGAAAATCTCGATTCACGGACACGGGGTATGGCACTCCTAAAAATCACGTACGATCTCCCTCCAGCCACCAAATAACAAATCAACAAAGCTCGAGCGATTCGCCTACGCAAATAATTCACGCTGTTTGAAAACTAGTTTCGAAAACATCAAAACACACGATAGTGTATCATGCGGCCAAGTGCAGCCAGTGCGTGCACGCGACAGAAAAGTGTGTATTTTACAGGAAACGCCTCGCGTTTTTATGCATCCGTAGCTTGATAATGGCTGGACTGAAATCGACCATTTTTGCTGTGGAAACTCCCTCGGGGGGAGCACTTCCCATTTCAAATCAGAGCTGAATCCGCCAGATCATCACTGACACATCTATTTGCTCCAAAGTCCTTGAGCACATCATATATCACAACATCACGAATCACTTAAACAACAACAATATTCTCATAGAGAATCAACATGGGTTCCGAGCAAATAATTCCTGTGTCACCCAGTTACTAACACTAACAGAAGACATATCATATGCCCTCGATCACCAGAAGCAAGTTGATGTAATCCTTCTCAACTTTGCTAAAGCTTTCGATACTGTTCCCCATCAACGACTCCTTACCAAACTTCATTTTTATGGAATTCAGAATGACACTTATAACTGGATTAAGGCATGGCTTTCCAACCGCACCCAGCAAATCCTTCTTGATGGTATAACATCTAGCTCAGTAGCCATAACATCTGGTGTCCCTCAGGGCACAGTCCTCAGTCCTCTTATGTTCCTGTTGTACATAAATGACATCACCACCAACATAAAGTCGCCTTTACGAATATTTGCAGACGACTGTCTTTTGTACAGAGTTATTAACTCTCCAGAAGACACCATCATTCTCCAACAAGACCTAGATCAAATCTCACATTGGGTCAAAATATGGCAGCTTAGACTAAATGTTACAAAATGTGCACTAATTCGATGTAGCAGATCCCTAACACCAATAGTTCATCACTATATACTTAATAATTCTTTCCTATAAGAAACTGACCAGCATCTCTACCTGGGGATCATGTTGAAAAAGACATTGTCATTGTCGTCACACATATCAAACATAGCTAAGAAAGCATCTAATACTTTAGATTTTATAAAGCGTAATCTGAATGATTATTCAAGAGAAGTAAAAGCACAAGCATATCTCACCATGGTAAGACCCCAAATGGAGTTTGCCTCAGTTGTTTGGGACCCCTGTTATAATGTTGATGTAGACAAATTGGAAAAAATCCAGCGTAGAGCAGCCAGGTAGGTCATCAGTGATTACAACAGAACTAGCTCCGTGACACAAATATTAAATCAACTATCCTGGCCTACCCTACGGACACGACGAAAGATATCTAGACTGCAACTGCTCCACAAAATCCTCCATCAAGACATATCCCTATCAATTCCCCCATATTATCAATTTGTAGAGAGGCAAACAAGACACTATCATCCCTTGCATTTTATCCTGCCCACACCATCACAACATCTTATCAACAATCATTTTACTCAAGATCAATCAAAGAATGGAATGAACTGCCTGTATTTATTATAGAGATGACAAACTATGATGAGTTTACAACTAACTTGATATCACACTTTACAAACAATCAACACCACATTGGTTAGTATATAATTGTACCTAATACTGTGATTCCTTTTTTTTCCTGGGCACACCAGCTGTGCTGACTGCCCAGTAATCATAAATAAATAAATAAATAAATAATTATGTGCCTTAAAGTTCGTCTCAGTTTCTTCTTTTCGCACTACTTAGAAAAATTGCTATAACTCGCGCATGCTTTAGTCGATATACTTCAAATTTGGAAGGCTGTAAGAACGTAATTTAGCACGTTACAGTCCAAATTTTGTACACTGTAGATAAAGAACAATGGAGTTACATGCGATTTTCAAAACATTCTATAGCGATTTTTTTGTCATGGCCACAGGGTAAACAATTTGAAGGAATGACTTGTGTGTACATGGAATAACCATCGTAGTGCAAACCTTTGTGGTTTGAAGGAAATTGCACTAACAATTATGGAGTTATAACAAAAACGTCAACCATATGTAAAATCATACAGTACAATAGTACTGTGCATTAGCGATATTGAAGGTGTGAGGGTGATTCGTGATATAATATAACCCAAAAACCTGCCACGATTTTCCCTCACAATCACATGACAGTATTGGCTGGGTAAAACCAAGTCCAAAAGTGTCTTCAGATCGACTCAAAATGTTTGCGCCAAGTTGCTACAGAATTTAGAAAAAAATTATTCAATAGAATTTTCTATTGCCTGCCTGCCTGCCTGCCTGCCTGCCTGCCTGCCTGCCTGCCTGCCTGCCTGCCTGCCTGCCTGCCTGCCTGCCTGCCTGCCTGCCTGCCTGCCTGCCTGCCTGCCTGCCTGCCTGCCTGCCTGCCTGCCTGCCTGCCTGCCTGCCTGCCTGCCTGCCTGCCTGCCTGCCTGCCTGCCTGCCTGCCTGCCTGCCTGCCTGCCTGCCTGCCTGCCTGCCTGCCTGCCTGCCTGCCTGCCTGCCTGCCTGCCTGCCTGCCTGCCTGCCTGCCTGCCTGCCTGCCTGCCTGCCTGCCTGCCTGCCTGCCTGCCTGCCTGCCTGCCTGCCTGCCTGCCTGCCTGCCTGCCTGCCTGCCTGCCTGCCTGCCTGCCTGCCTGAACACAGCCATAAGGCTAGACCCCAAATGAAGCAGTGCACAGCCACCATTATATGCCACAATAACAATCTTACCAGTGGGATGTGCCTTTTGAGGTTCCGACAAATGTAGGCCCTCTGCGCATTGTCTTTTCATTTATCTTCAATCAGGCTGCTTGTCTTCTTTGTCCAACAAATCCATATTGAGATGTTAATTTTCCATATCACCACTTTCTTTCAGCAGCATAATTATTTGCACGTCACACAATTATTTCAGAGCTGCATTTCAGAAGCGATTCAGTCCTGTTGCTACTACAGAAGAGATATTCTAACTAGATATCTGCCTGCAACTCCGCGATTGGGATCCATTCGTGATAGGTTCGCAACACTGCCAATCAAATAAAGATTCTCCATTACATAATTGTAATTGTTGTATTTAATTGTGCATGATGAATTTAAAATAATAAATGAATAAAAGAAAATAATTAAAGATTGCATTTATAGCGATAGAGTATGGAGGCCACATACACCTTTTAACAATCTAGCTATTTAATTATTAGTAAACAAGATAACTTCCTTATTGGTCTAGCTAGCTACACACCCTTTGGCTGACTTGAGATATACTCAATAACAACCGTCATGTAAGATATTTCTAATAAAACAGTCACAAGTTACATTGTAGCTTGCTATGCTACAACAAAAATAGTATTTTTTAAATAAAAATGAAGTAGGCATCTATGCAATAAAAAGCAGTGAAACAGGAGATAAATGATGCATGTTATTACAGCATAGCTTGATGGGAAAGTCCCACTTTGAATCATTTAGCTATAACACCACAATTATTTTGTTTGTGTCAAAGTAGTGACTTTCCCATCAAGCTATGCTGTAATAGCATGCATCATTCATCTCTTGTTTCACTACTTCTATTGCATAGATCCCTACTTCATTTTTATATAACATTTTTTAAATACTAGCTGTATTTTAGATGAGTTTTGTGCTAACTTGAAAGTTCACTGTGGTTACACCTGTGCTTTACAGTCTTTTTGATTGCTGTACTGTGACAATGGAATAAGCCACCAATTTTTGACTACCATCAGATAAATGTGACCAGGCCTGCGAAAATAGGGCATGTGGGCACAAGCTACTCCCTGCCACATAACATCTCATATCTCAGTACTGAGGTAGAATATTTTTTTTTATTCTGCAACTTTTATTTTAAAGCCAAATAAATTGTTAACAAGTGTTAAAACTTTCATGGCTAAGCAATAATAGAAAACAAAGTTATGATAAATCAAAGTTTGAAAAAGTAGGCAATTTTATGTACCCACATGCCCTATTTTCGTAGGCCCGGTCACAAATGACGATTGGATCTGACATTTAAACTCTCAAATAAAATTCCTACTCCTGTTATATCTTTGGAGAGGTTTGCATTCTGGACTCTTGCATGCAAAATATCAGATATGCAAGTTCTTAGTCAAATATTTTAATAAGTTTTGACTATCCTGTTTCTTACAAATGCCCACAATTTCCCTCCTAAACATCCAGGACAATAACCAGATTAAAATAATTTAATAGAACTGTCTATTACTTTTATATAATAGTAATCAGCAATTATGTTCACTTGCATTTGAATAACATTAGGGAATTTTAATTTATTTATTACTGTATACCTACTTTATTAGAATGAACATTTTCAGGCATGAACCTCAGACATTCTAGTTGCTCCAGACAAGTGACTGCTCTATTAGGGCATTTTAATATAACTAATTATCTTTGCTTTTTGAGGGAAACTGTGAACTTTAGTTGATTTTACTGTAGTCTGTAGTCATTCATTCCCACATATGTCTTATGCCGTTTTATATGATACTGTAATTTGCTTTATTTTCGTGAAAAACAAAATTTGTGATAAAAATTTTGGTGTAAAATATTTTTGTATGATTTACGTGGATGATTGCTCTATTAGAGTAGTTCGATCTTGTGTAAACATTTTCGTGTAAGTTTGCATACAACTTTTTTATAACGAAAAAAAGCAAATTACGGTATGTGATTTCTGAAAATCAACCACTATGTCACATTTGACTATACTCAAATATTTATGGTTAAAACAAGCATCACAGCATGTAAATAAAATTACCAGTGATTAAATCAATAGTCACTATTTTAATAATTGTAAGAAATTCTGTGTGATCTTTTGATAGACACATATTTTCTTTAGCTGTGGCATAGCAGATTAAAATTTCAACCATGACGAAGTGGCTGATTTTCCCAAATCCAGTGACATAATATTATAGCATTAATATCTTAAAATTTGCAGCTAGAGCAGTCTGCACTGAGGGCTCTATTCGTCTTGTGGGTGGTGGTAGTATTTATCAGGGTCGTGTAGAAGTTTGTCATTCAAATGTCTGGGGAACTGTATGTGATCACAGCTGGTCTTCAAACGACGGAAGAGTTGCTTGTCGTCAGCTGGGATTCGACTATGTCAGTACAAATGTATATTATGGAGGAGGAACAGGACAGATTTGGCTGGATGATTTAATATGCACAGGATCAGAGAGGAGACTAGTTGATTGCTTCCACAGAGGATATGGTACACACAACTGTGTGCATTATGAAGATGCAGGACTGCATTGTCGAGGTAAACTGTACTGCTCACAAAAATAGTTTTAACATAAAAAAGGGTGTTGTTCTCGAATCAAGCCCATATGTAACCTTAGTTAGCCATTATTGGATCACGCTTGTCTGAAGGCCCCAGGCAGGCATATTTAGCTGAATATTCCATTGAATAGATTTTTATCATATAGCAATCTATTGGAGACATTTAGGTAGGTCTTACTGAAATCACTTTTGGGCTTGGTTATACCTACCCAAAACTGCCAAGGTGCCAAAAAGGTATAATTAAGCTAGTTTTGGGTGAAATTTTTGGCAAGAACCCCATGATCCCTAATAATATACAGTGCTACTCTACTGTATGATATGCAGCATGACAATAAAAAGCAATTCTTATAAAGACATTGATTTATCTGTACATTTTAAATAATTGGAAAGGAAACATAATGATATAATGATACTTACATTTGACCCTTGGCATGGACTGTATATATGAATGTGAACATACAACAACAGATGATCATAGTCTTGCAGCTCATGGTAGGTAACACTGTCAGATTTATAGGTAGATGTCATTGACAATTGGGTGATGATGTGTTTCTGTCATATCCATCTTTGCTTTAGCTTCCACTACTTCATCTACCCAGATAGCCCCAGTTCGTCTAACAAATGGTTATAACCAATATGAAGGTCGTGTGGAGGTATACTACAATGGACAGTGGGGGACAGTTTGTGATGATAGCTGGGATTTGACAGATGCCAAGTATGTAATGTGATCATCTGTAGCTGATCTGTTTTACCATCATTTTACTTACAGTGTGGTATGCCGTCAACTTGGATATGAATATGCTATCCGAACATACACACGTGGATATTATGGAGGAAGCACTTCACTTCCCATCTGGTTGGACAATTTGAGGTGTTCTTCCACAGATCGATATTTGTCTGAGTGCAGTCACAGTGGCTGGGGAAGCCATGACTGCTCACATTCTGAAGATGCTGGAGTTGTCTGCAGTATGAGTGAAACAGGTTTGTTACAAATCAGTCTAGTTGCTGATCTTTACTGGAAGTGTATCTCTCGGCCATAATGAAAAACAACCACCAAAGCGTAACTGTAGAATCATTAGATGGACACAAAACTATTTTCATAGCTTGATAAGCAAAATATTTTTGAGTGTCTAAAGTACCTTATAAGCATACCTGTAATTTAATAGACCATGATGTATAAATACAATAATTGTATTTATGCATCATCATCTTCTAAATTATAATAATCATATATAACAGCTGCAAATCCAAGGGGTCTCATTGAGTCACATATTTAAGCTTTATATAAATCATTATTGATACAATATAAAGTTACCTTTTGGTGTTCACTAATTACTTCTGTTTGTCATGAAAATAACCTTAAGTCAATTGGTTTTAAAAATTACCCTATGTATTTTTGGAATAATTCGTAGAATCAATTTTTTGTATTGTTTGTGAAAATGTGATACCAAAGCTACACTGCAGCATGGGTTGCTTAATTGTATTACCAATAATGCATGCATATAACTACAAATAATATTTATGTGCTATCATGAACCACACAATAGAGATTGCCTATGGTTACTGCCATGTAGCACTCACCTAAACAACATAATTTGAAAGCTCTTGCAATCACAACAGCAGCATTAAAAGTTAATTATGCAGAAGTATTGGTCCATTATCAACCTATAAAGAGATTTTTTTAGATATGCCATTTTGTTCATCTTATTCTTATTACTACTTTTTACTGATCTACAATTCACTTTTAGGCAAAACAGAATTGACGTTTTTCCTATATGTTGTTCTTCACGTCCATGACCTATTTTTAATGCATATTGTAACAATAACATCCATTCTCAAACAAAATTATTACTTTTGTAGGTTCATTTTACCATTCATCTGAAGAGTCAAATCTTATTTGCTGGAAGGGAAACCCCAATGTATTTATATGTGCTAATAAGTATTTAATTTATTCAAGTTAATATGTTCATTTGAAACAGTTAGCAAAATATGTGACCAGGCCTATAAATACAGGGCATGCACAGGTACATATTAAGCACATAAAATTTTCCTATTTTTTAAAACCTTCATGACTCATAACTTATTATGCCAATATGCTATAGTCATGTAATTTTCATCACTTGTTAAATATTTAATAGTCCATATTATACATGTTATAGAATACAAGTAGTCTATTCCATTACTGAGATATTACCTGTTGTGTAATAATAGGATGTAGTTTGTGCCCACATATCCTGTTTTTGCAAGCCTGGACATATTATAATAAGTGCATTAAATTTGTTGCATATACCACTGCCGACTTGATTTATTGTGATCCCAATGCTGTGCATGTGTGCATATATACCAGAAGCCATACACGTATACACATGCATTGTTGACCAAAGCATGCTGTACACCACCTATTGTTGGATAGATCAAAAGTTCAAAACTGCATAGTACAAAGTACACTCAACTGCAGGAGACGATGCACTGGTTATGTTAACTTTGGTTCTTTGGTTTGTACTGAATATAGTACATCAAACTTTAATGTGCTTAAAATATATTGTGTTTATAATACTGAAATATCAAGCACCACCAGCATGTTGTGTTTTAATGGATTCATAAATTCTACACTACTTTTGCCTGCCTATGTGCCTGCCTATAATAACAATAACTGTAACCATAGCAATTACAACACTACTATTAGATGAACATGCCTGAATGGTATAATATAACTTTAAAAATGGTATACACAAAATGTCATGATTTTTGGGAGATAATTAGGTATTTGAAACCCACTAAAAGACCTGCTGATTGAATCTAAAATAATTAAAAACCTGCTAACAAAAAGACCTCAGGGATTGTAAATCTCACTTTCAATCATTGATATGCTCTGCTCTCTCAAGCATAATAGCCTGCAGTACAGCCTACCCCATGGATTTCTAAAGCAATTTGATTATGGGAGGTACTGTACCGTGTAACAGTATAGGTTTGCTTGTCTGGCTAAATGGAGCAGTCCAGTTATATCACAGGAAATTATATTTAGCACCCATCTGTTTTCTAGAGTCTGTAAGTATGTTTTGTCTTCAACTATACTGTAGATGGACTTTACCAAAGACCTAGATTGATAAACTTTCTTGTTGAATTGTTATTTGTAGTATGGGTGTGGTTTGTATGTAAAACTGTACCTGGTCCTTATACTGCTGTTGCACCATGAATACCTATGGTAATAAACCTGTCCAACAACTTGTGACAACACATTGCAATCTTAACACTCAAGCAGTGTCTTATAAATGCACCTGTTTTCTCACTGCCATGACACAATGAGCTATGGCAGCAACCAGTCAGCTTCCTTGTCAACATGATCATGTGCACTAGCATGTGACTTCAGGAAGCAATTGTAAGGTACAAGTATGAACTCCAATCTCTCTTCAACTCTTCAAAAAAAAACATGTTCATGCAGTTTTTCGTACTCATTTTAAGATTGCATGACAATTTTAAAATGACATCTAATCCAATCCTACAATAACTCCATCTGTATAATAATTATTTCCAAATAAAACATTTCAATTTTCTAAGTTGGTTTGAGACCACAGCCTTGAATCTTTATGTTAAAAACCCCATCCAATTTTTTAAATCCATGAAGATCCTCATTGTTATAAGTCTCTAACCTACACTTATACCATGGCCACTCAGGATTCGCCCGTAGTATACAGTTGGCAGTCCTCAGCTTGGGCATAATTATATATTAGGCAAATTCCCTTGTAGCCATGGTATGCCCATTGCATATTTTTATACATAAAATGGCATGGATGTGACCAAATTCGACAAAACCAGCTGCAGGCTCACTAGGTACTCGCCGATTATGCTGGCATAATTATGAGCATAATAGGTGCCTGAAAGCATTGAGCATAATGTGGAAGAATATTTGAGCCATACAATAGATCCTTGATGGCCAAAATGCATATCACAGAAAACGGTAAATATACTCTAATAGAACAATCAATAACTCTAATAGAACAATCAGGCAGCTGACTGTTCTATTAGAGTATATCGATCTTTTCTAGGACATGCATTTTGAAGAGTAAGAATGTGCTTCAGCCACTTATTATGAGCCCATAACTGCAAATTTATTAGCAAAACATGGGAAATGCATCACATGAAATTTTTGTCTAACTGCAAATTTATTAGCAAACATGGGAAATGAGGCATAAAGCTTGAGCATAATTTGATCATAATAGACAAAAATTTTGAGCAGTGCAGCATAGCATAGTAGGTAAAATTTTGAGCTTAATAGTCGGGTCCCTAAGGCTCACACAATTTTTTAATTTGAAGGAACATAACTCAATGTGGTATAGCACCAATTACAATTATATTTGATCAGTTATTTCATAATACTATTATTATAGGTAATTTTCCATTTAGTCAAAATCATTATATAGCTATAGTTTTGTAAATTGTATTTTTGTCTACAGGTTCTGCTGGACATACTGCTGGGAGTGTTACTGCTCTTGGAATGGGTTTCACCCTATTTATATTGATAATTGGATAGTTATTCTGAATTGTTTGTTGACTTTGTATGTAGTTGGTTAGTTTGCTGTTAGATAGGAATAGCTTTATACTGCTGCTGAGCATAGTGGACATGTTGCTATATAGACATACTGCTTTCTTGGAATTAGTTGTTTATTTGTTTTTAATAAAATTGTGTGTTTTTTTGTTGATTGGACTAATAATTGCTTAGTTTCTTTGCAAGCATAATTATATTATGACTGTTTTCAACTTTATAAATCAATTAATTATAAGTTGAAAACTATGCACTAAAGTGTAGTACACTAAGAATATTATGGAAAGGTAATGAGGTAAAACAAAATGGAATGAGCAAGCTTTTTTAACTCGTAAGTGCAGTGATTTTTGCAGCTGCTCAAGCTCATTTTATATATATATATTCATACCAAGGAAAACTGCAATGCCTGTTTTCTATACCAAGGTACTTCAACTGAGCAGCCTGCAATTGCTTTGCCTCAAGATTAAGCAGCACCTAAACAAGTTACAGCTACCACTAGTAAATAGTTCTCTTTCCTCCAGTAATGATGAATTTCACTATCATGTTAAACCTACTTTAAGTGACTGTTTTAAACAAATGTGGTTTATTTTAAACATGATTGCACATAATATGGGTTGTATAGTGAAATGAAAATGTACGTAATTAATATTGTTGCATTACTTCTTATTGTGATATATTCGGAAATTTACTATGCAAATATATAATTATATTGATTGCTTTTGTAATTTGATGATTGATTATACAGTTGTTTACACAGTTAAGAAATAACTTTTAAATATTGCTATTATCAAGAGTACGTAATATATATATATATACCACTTTCACACCTCACTTCAAAGGGAAGAGAAGGTGTATAAGTGGTATAATAGCACTGCTAGCAGTGCTCAGGAATGCAGTAACGAGAATTGGTACCAGTGCTCAGGAATGCAGTAACGAGAATAGGAGGTAGTATATACAAGTTATGTACCACTCTGCGTGGGCAGTTCAAAGGCACCGCCAGTGCCATAATTTGTATATTGCACTGCTGCAGACCGCAGCGAGTGCATTATAACTTATAACGCACTGGTTGCGGTTTTGTAGACCACAACGAGTGCATTATAGGTTATAATGCACCGACCGCAGTGCAATATATAGATATTGCACTGGCTGCGGTTTTGTGCAGCATAGCACAAGTGCCGGTGGCGAAGACCACTACGACACCTCACCTAATAGGTGGAAAGACACTTCACAGATCACTCGAATTCTTTTATAGCCTGACATGTAAAGGTCGATTGTGGGCCATAACGTCACCAATACGTATAATGTTTACAAGCAGCCAATGGCGATCGAAAAAGCCAACGTGGGTGGCCACAACTCTAGTCTACATATATATATAAACGTACTTATACACCTTACTAGTCTGGTGCCATCTTAGCCCAGATTAAACTGTAGTCCACTTCGACAATGACTCAATAAAACAAATATATTCTAAATAATACTAACCTTTACGTTCGATTGTGGTAACCAGTTTTGTCATGCCACCAGATTCGAGTTTAGCCAGTGTGAATAGTAAGAATTAGACTAGTATCATTTAGTAGTTAGGTTTTGTTTACTTAAACCGTCTATTTAGCTGCTTTTTTTCGCTCGAGAGAATCACTATGGCGATTAGTCTGGGGCTTAGTCTATATGGCGATTGAGTGATCACGCTGGCATGTTGAGTACTACATAATGAGAGTCGAACAGTGAATGCAGGTTAGTGATATAACCCATAGCGTACTAGCTTTCAATATCTCAGGTGGCTGCAGTACTGCAGGGGAACGTCATCGCAGCGTCCGGCTTGGTTACCCACAATCGATGTTAGAAACCTGGCCTTTATAAGTGTTACAGCTGTCTTGTGAGACTCTCCCCACCTATTAAGTGAGTGGTACATAACAGTTATACAACGTGCACTCGTGCTCTGCCTGTATAAACGCACTTGCCTTCGGGCCTAACGGCTCTCAGGCTCGTGCGTTTATATCAGGTAGGGTCCGCAATCCGAAAAATCAACTTCTACAAATCAAACCCCCTACCATTGTGGGATGTTCATTGTAGTATCCCATTGCTTGATCCACCATGAAACCGGAGGCACGATTGTTGTCTTCACAGAAATATCATTTTCAGTATCTCACAAGATGCAAGATTTATTTTAAAATTTCGTGCTCCACACAAAGGACCGGATGAAACTTGCTACTTAGCCACATTGTATCCAGAGTTGTTGTAGTTGAAAACTACGCACAGAAATAAGTAAATGATTTGCTGGGTGCCCGGCACAGGGTTGCTTTCTTTGAAAAAACAGACAAAGAAATACGAAGTTTCGAATTCAAACTGCCCTACCACCCAGGGCAAGAGAAGCCAACTATTCCTCATAGTGTTTCGATACAGTTGGGTGCATAGTCCGTCTATGCTGTTAGCTTGGAAAGGATCTGAGACTTCTCACCATCTGGGTGACGAGCGTCAAAATTTTCTGCAGCATCAAAGAATTGTGTCGCGCTTTCTAGCCATTTCCAGCGCTTCTGCAGCCTCAACAATCATCAATTATAGACTAAAACTATGGCAAAAGATGTACCTGAACGTCTGATAATAGCGGTTGTCAATTATTGCTTCATCCACAGCTTCCACGTCTCGCTCTATGCTATGCATCGAGGGAGGCAGCAAAATCGTCCAAAATTGACTTCACCTCTCACGCTCCACAGCAGCTTCAAATCTTCACTAGATCACCCTACATCACCATTATGCTGCAAAACATCCCAAAACAAACCGAAAATGCACAAAATGTTTCATTTTTGATTCGAGCTGGGTGGAGCTCCCGGTGAGCTACTGGTATACTGCATCATATGAAATCACAGAAATACCAACTACTACTACTACCAAACGTTTTGAACCATCTTTTATCATCATTCTAATCAAAATTAAGTGACCAGTGTGGCATCAGAAGTACTGGAAAGCACTTTGGTACCATTGAGAGAATCCCTTGAAATGATGCACGAAAATTTTGACGTTCTTCGCCCAGATGGTGAGAAGTCTCAGATCCTTTCCAGACTAACAGCATAGACAGACTATGCATCCAACCTTATCACATCACTATGAGGAAGAGTTGGCTTTTCTTATCTTGGCTGGTAGGGCAGTTTGAATTTGAAAATTTGTATTTTGTTTTCTGCTTTTTGAGAGAAAGCAACCCTGTGCCGGTAACCCAGTGAATCATTTGCGTATTACTGTGCGTACTTTTTAACTACATTAACTCTAGATAATACCTAGCTAAGCAGCAGGTTCTATCCTGTTGTTTGTGTGGAGCACGAAATTTAAAAAATAATTTTTGCATCTCACGAAATTCTAAAATCGATAGTTCTGTGAAGACAACAATCGTGCCTCCGGTTTCATGGTGGATCTAGCAATGGGATACTACAATGAACATCCCACAATGATAGGGGGATTGATTTGTGAAAGTTGATTTTTCGGATTGCGGACCCTATATCAGGCAGAGCACTCGTGGCCGTTGTATAACTATATAATATCTCTCCTAGGAGTGATATAACTTGTATATACTACCTCCTATTCTCATTAATGCATTCCAAGCATTCTCAGAAATCATTTGATTTCTTTGATGAAACTGTGTGATCTCTTCTCAGTTAATATAGCGACACTTCACAGGATCGATAGTGGGTTTTAGTTATTGTAAAGTGAGCCAAGGCATAGGTCATGGACTTGGGGAAGAAGATAGTTCATTGTTTTACTGAATGAAGAAGGTCACAGGTTAGTTTATATTCAACATGTTACATTCAATGGTCACGTAGCGATGTCTCTCAGACACTGGGTGTAGCGCTTAATTGATTTGGCCATTAGTGTTAATAGTATTCACTACTTTAGTTTATTCATGGCTAGTAAAGTAAGTACTTTAGTGTAGTTGAATCGTTTTTACATTGCTGTTTTGACACCTGGCGCGATGTCACACACGCGTAGTGACTGGGCGTGGCGCTTAATTAGCTAGGAAATTATAGCACTGTAAACATATTCACTGCTTTAGTTTATTCATAGCTAGCATAGTAAGTACTTTATAGTGCACTTAAGCTTCATTGTGAGCTGTTCAGCTCGTATTTGGGCTTCCTGTGTTTAATTCCGTACCCACAATCGAAGCGATTTGCATGTTCATAACGATACACTTACGTTCGGCCTCTCAGCAGCGCCTTGTCGTTGCTCTTACGACGTTACCCACAATCGCAAGTCTCATGGTCCCATATAAATACACTCGTAAAGCATTCTAGCAGTTTCCATGTACACTTGCAGGTGAGTCACCCAAGTGGAATATATTAGTTGTAACATGGGAACTTGTGATTTGCCTGAAATATACACACTGCAAGTGTGTATATTTCAGGCAAATCACTCGTGCCCATATCAAGACACACGATAGTGTGTCGTGCGGCCCAAGAAGCCGGCGCGCCACACTGTGAGTATATTAACAGGAAGAAATAAAACGAAATTTTCACACCTATGTAGCTCTGTGATCCTTTATCCGATTGGAACCAAATTTGCTAGAGACGTGCCGCCCAGTTAGGGGAGTCTACATACCAAATTTGATGAAAACCGCTCCAGCCATTTCCGAGATACGAGCGAACAAAATTTCGTTTTAATTTCTTCTTCTTCATCTTCTTCATTTCGCACACTTCGCAAAATTCGCCATAAAACACGAAAGCGTACTCGGATTGGGCTGAAATTTAGCACACTTAAAGGGCTCATTAAGGCAGATCTCCGTACCAAGTTTGGTAGGAATCCGATGAACATTCACGGAGTTATGACCGATTATTTGCGTAAAATAAGGTCGAAGGTCTGTCACGCCTACAGGGTAAACCCCTTGGAGGAATCAGTTGAAAATTGATATGTAGATGGAGCAACCATCGTAAGAGTGCCTTTTTGTAGTTTGAAAGGAATCGGGATAAAGACCATGGAGATATGACACAAAACCCAATCTGTGTCAAAATTACGCTATAGATTTTTATGAATAAAAAAAACTATTAGTTTTCGTGTCTACCAGGCAAACCGCTTAGAGCAACGAGCTGAAAATCAGTATGTAGCTGGAATTATCATCATAGATAGTTCTTGCAGTAGTACAGAAGAATCGGATTACAAATCACTGAATTATGATTCGAAAGGCAACTACATGCAGCAAATGCGAGATCGAGATACTCTAATAGAACAGTCACCCTATTAAAGCATTCAGCTGCATGTATAATTTACTCAGTTATATTACATTGTAAGTTATTCTGTAGGGAATTCAGCTACAAACAAGTCACCCTGTAGTCAGATCAGCTAGGAGAAGGTACCTAATAGAGAGTTCAGCTACAAAGAAGCCATCATGTAGAGAGTTCAGCTCAAATAAATCACCCTGTGTAGAGAATTCAGCTACAAACAAATTGCCTTGTAGAGAGATCAGCTAGGAGAAGTTACCTTGTAGAGAGTTCAGTTACAAAGAAACAATCATGCAAAGAGTTTAGCTGCAAACAAATCACCGTGTAGAAAGTTCCGCTATGAACAGATCACACTATAGAGAGTTCAGTTGTAAACAAGTCATCTTGTAGAGAGATCAGCTAGAAGAAGTCACATTGTAGAGAGTTCAGTTACAAAGAAACAATCATGCAAAGAGTTTAGCTGCAAACAAATCACCCAGTAGAAAGTTCCGCTATGAACAGATCACACTGTAGAGAGTTCAGTTAGAAACAAGTTATCCTGTAGAGAGATTAGCTAGAAGAAGTTACCTTGTAGAGTGTTCAGTTACAAAGAAACAATCATGCAAATACTTTAGCTGCAAACAAATCACCCTGTAGAAAGAAAAAGTTACCTTGTAGAGAGTTCAGCTAGAAACAAATCACCCTGTAGAGAGTTCAGCTAGAATCAAGTTAGAATTCAGCTAGAAGAAGTTACATTGTAGAGAGTTCAGCTACAAAGAAACTACCATGCAAAGAGTTTAGCTGCAAACAAATTGCTCTGTAGAGACAAACAAATCACCTTGTAGAAAGATCAGCTAGAAGAAGTTACCTTGTAGAGAGTTCAGCTACAAGCAAATCACCCTGTAGAGGGTTCAGCTACAAACAAGTCACCCTGTAGAGAGTTCAGCTAGAAGAAGATACATTGTACAGAGTTCAGCTACAAAGAAACTACCATGTAGAGAGTTCAGCTACAAACAAATCACCCTGTAGAGGGTTCAGCTACAAACAAGTCACCCTGTAGAGAGTTCAGCTAGAAGAAGTTGCATTGTAGAGAGTTCAGCTACAAAGAAACTACCATGTAGAGAGTTCAGCTGCAAACGAATTTCCCTGTAGAGACAAACAAATCACCCTGTAGAAAAATCAGCTAGAAGAAGTTACCTTGTAGAGAGTTCAGCTACAAACAAATCACCATGTAGAGAGTTCAGCTAGAAAGAAGTCACCATGTAGAGAGTTCAGCTAGAATAAGTTACCTTGTAGAGAGTTCAGTTACAAAGAAACAATCATGCAAAGAGTTTAGCTGCAAACAAATCACCCAGTAGAAAGTTCCCTTATGAACAGATCACACTATTGAGAGTTCAGTTAGAAACAAGTCATCCTGTAGAGAGATCAGCTAGAAGAAGTCACATTGTAGAGAGTTCAGTTACAAAGAAACAATAATGCAAAGAGTTTAGCTGCAAACAAATCACCCTGTAGAAAGAAGAAGTTACCTTGTAGAGAGTCCAGCTACAAACAAATCACCCTGTAGAGGATTCAGCTAGAAGAAGTTACATTGTAGAGAGTTCAGCTACAAAGAAACTACCATGTAGAGAGTTCAGATGCAAACAAATTACCCTGTAGAGAGTTCAGCTAGGAACAAGTCACCCTGTACAGAGATCAGCTAGAAACAAGTCATCCTGTAGAGAGTTCAGTTAGAAGAAGTTACATTGTAGAGAGTTCAGCTACAAAGAAATTACCATGTAGAGAGTTCAGCTGCAAACAAATCGCCCTGTAGAGAATTCAGCTACAAACAAATCACCCTGTAGAAAGATCAGCTAGAAGAAGTTACCTTGTAAAGAGTTTAGCTACAAACAAGTCACCCTGTAGAGAGTTCAGCTAGAAGAAGTTACATTGTAGAGAGTTCAGCTACAAAGAAACTACCATGTAGAGAGTTCAGCAGCAAACAAATTGCCCTGTAGAGAATTCAGCTACAAACAAATCACCTTGTAGAAAGATCAGCTAGAAACAAGTCATCCTGTAGAGAGTTCAGTTAGAAGAAGTTACATTGTAGAGAGTTCAGCTACAAAGAAACTACCATGTACAGAGTTCAGCTGCAAACAAATTGCCCTGTAGAGAATTCAGCTACAAACAAATCACCCTGTAGAAAGAAGAAGTTACCTTGTAGAGAGTCCAGCTACAAACAAATCACCCTGTAGAGGATTCAGCTAGAAGAAGTTACATTGTAGAGAGTTCAGCTACAAAGAAACTACCATGTAGAGAGTTCAGCTACAAACAAATCACCCTGTAGAGGGTTCAGCTACAAACAAGTCACCCTGTAGAGAGTTCAGCTAGAAGAAGTTGCATTGTAGAGAGTTCAGCTACAAAGAAACTACCATGTAGAGAGTTCAGCTGCAAACGAATTTCCCTGTAGAGACAAACAAATCACCCTGTAGAAAAATCAGCTAGAAGAAGTTACCTTGTAGAGAGTTCAGCTACAAACAAATCACCATGTAGAGAGTTCAGCTAGAAAGAAGTCACCATGTAGAGAGTTCAGCTAGAATAAGTTACCTTGTAGAGAGTTCAGTTACAAAGAAACAATCATGCAAAGAGTTTAGCTGCAAACAAATCACCCAGTAGAAAGTTCCCTTATGAACAGATCACACTATTGAGAGTTCAGTTAGAAACAAGTCATCCTGTAGAGAGATCAGCTAGAAGAAGTCACATTGTAGAGAGTTCAGTTACAAAGAAACAATAATGCAAAGAGTTTAGCTGCAAACAAATCACCCTGTAGAAAGAAGAAGTTACCTTGTAGAGAGTCCAGCTACAAAAAAATCACCCTGTAGAGGATTCAGCTAGAAGAAGTTACATTGTAGAGAGTTCAGCTACAAAGAAACTACCATGTAGAGAGTTCAGATGCAAACAAATTGCCCTGTAGAGAATTCAGCTACAAACAAAACAACCGGTAGAAAGATCAGCTAGAAGAAGTTACCTTGTAGAGAGTTCAGCTAGAAACAAATCACCCTGTAGAGAGTTCAGCTAGAAACAAGTCACCCTGTAGAGAGTTCAGTTAGAAGAAGTTACATTGTAGAGAGTTCCACTACAAAGAAACTACCATGTAGAGAGTTCAACTGCAAACAAATTGCCCTGTAGAGACAAACAAATCACCCTGTAGAAAGATCAGCTAGAAGAAGTTACCTTGTAGAGAGTTCAGCTACAAACAAATCACCCTGTAGAGAGTTCAGCTAGAAACAAGTCACCCTGTAGAGAGTTCAACTAGAAGAAGTTACATTGTAGAGAGTTCCGCTACAAAGAAATCACCCTGTAGAGGGTTCAACTACAGACAAGTCACCCTGTAGAGAGTTCAGCTAGAAGAAAGTACATTGTAGAGAGTTCAGCTGCAAGGAAACTACCATGTAGAGAGTTCAGTTGCAAACAGATTGCCCTGTAGAGACAACCTGTAGAAAGATCAGCTAGAAGAAGTTACCTTGTAGAGAATTCAGCTACAAGCAAATCACCCTGTAGAGGGTTCAGCTACAAACAAGTCACCCTGTAGAGAGTTCAGCTAGAAGAAGTTACATTGTAGAGAGTTCAGCTACAAAGAAACTACCATGTAGAGAGTTCAGCTACAAACAAATCACCCTGTAGAGGGTTCAGCTACAAACAAGTCACCCTGAAGAGAGTTCAGCTAGAAGAAGTTACATTGTAGAGAGTTCAGCTACAAAGAAACTACCATGTAGAGAGTTCAGCTGCAAACAAATTGCCCTGTAGAGACAAACAAATAACCCTGTAGAAAGATCAGCTAGAAGAAGTTACCTTGTAGAGAGTTCAGCTACAAACAAATCACCCTGTAGAGAGTTCAGCTAGAAACAAGTCACCCTGTAGAGAGTTCAGCTAGAAGAAGTTACATTGTAGAGAGTTCCGCTACAAAGAAACTACCATGTAGAGAGTTCAGTTGCAAAGAAATTGCCCTGTAGAGACAAACAAATCACCTTGTAGAAAGATCAGCTAGAAGAAGTTACCTTGTAGAGAGTTCAGCTACAAGCAAATCACCCTGTAGAGGGTTCAGCTACAAACAAGTAACCCAGTAGAGAGTTCAGCTAAAAGAAGTTACATTGTACAGAGTTCAGCTACAAAGAAACTACCATGTAGAGAGTTCAGCTGCAAACAAATTGCCCTGTAGAGACAAACAAATCACCCTGTAGAAAGATCAGCTAGAAGAAGTTACCTTGTAGAGAGTTCAGCTACAAACAAATCACCTTGTAGAGAGTTCAGCTAGAAACAAGTCACCCTGTAGAGAGTTCAGCTAGAAGAAGTTACATTGTAGAGAGTTCAGCTACAAAGAAACTACCATGTAGAGAGTTCAGCTGCAAACAAATTGCCCTGTAGAGAAAAACAAATCACCCTGTAGAAAGATCAGCTAGAAGAAGTTACCTTGTAGAGAGTTCAGCTACAAGAAAATCGCCTTGTAGAGGGTTCAACTACAAACAAGTCACCCAGTAGAGAGTTCAGCTAGAAGAAGGTACATTGTAGAGAGTTCAGCTACAATGAAACTACCATGTAGAGACTTCAGCTGCAAACAAATTGCCCTGTAGAGAATTCAGCTACAAACAAATCACCCTGTAGAAAGATCAGCTAGAAGAAGTTACCTTTTAGAGAATTCAGCTACAAACAATTCACCCTGTAGAGAGTTCAGCTAGAAACACGTTACACTGTAGAGAGATCAGCTAGAAACAAGTCACCCTGGCCTGTAGAGAGTTCAGCTAGATGAAGTCACATTGTAGAGAGTTCAGCTACAAAGAAACTACCATGTAAGAGAGTTCAGCTGCAAACAAATTACCCTGTAGAGACAAACAAATCACCCAGTAGAAAGATCAGCTAGAAGAAGTTACCTTGTAGAGAGTTCAGCTACAAACAAATCACCCTGTAGAGAGTTCAGCTAGAAACAAGTCACCCTGTAGAGAGTTCAGCTAGAAGAAGTTACATTGTAGAGAGTTCCGCTACAAAGAAACTACCATGTAGAGAGTTCAGTTGCAAACAAATTGCCCTATAGAGACAAACAAATCACCTTGTAGAAAGATCAGCTAGAAGAAGTTACCTTGTAGAGAGTTCAGCTACAAGCAAATCACCCTGTAGAGGGTTCAGCTACAAACAAGTTACCCTGTAGAGAGTTCAGCTAGAAGAAGTTACATTGTACAGAGTTCCGCTACAAAGAAACTACCATGCAGAGAGTTCAGCTGCAAAGAAATTGCCCTGTAGAGACAAACAAATCACCCTGTAGAAAGATCAGCTAGAAGAAGTTACCTTGTAGAGAGTTCAGCTACAAACAAATCACCCTGTAGAGAGTTCAGCTACAAACAAGTCACCCAGTAGAGAGTTCAGCTGCAAACAAATTGCCCTGTAGAGAATTCAGCTACAAACAAATCACCCTGTAGAAAGATCAGCTAGAAGAAGTTACCTTTTAGAGAATTCAGCTACAAACAATTCACCCTGTAGAGAGTTCAGCTAGAAACAAGTTACACTGTAGAGAGATCAGCTAGAAACAAGTCACCCTGGCCTGTAGAGAGTTCAGCTAGATGAAGTCACATTGTAGAGAGTTCAGCTACAAAGAAACTACCATGTAGAGAGTTCAGATGCAAACAAATTGCCCTGTAGAAAATTCAGCTATAAACAAATCACCCTGTAGAAAGATCAGCTAGAAGAAGTTACCTTGTAGAGAATTCAGCTACAAACAAATCACCCTGTAGAGAGTTCAGCTAGAAACAAGTTACACTGTAGAGCGATCAGCTAGAAACAAGTCACCCTGTAGAGAGTTCAGCTAGAAGAAGTCACATTGTAGGGAGTTCAGCTACAAAGAAACTACCATGTAGAGAGTTCAGCTGCAAACAAATTGCCCTGTAGAGAATTCAGCTACAAACAAATCACCCTGTAGAAAGATCAGCTAGAAGAAGTTACCTTGTAGAGAGTTCAGCTACAAACAAATCACCCTGTAGAGAGTTCAGCTACAAAGAAGTCATCCGGTTGAGAGATCAGCTAGAAGGATCACCTTGCAGAGAGGTCAGCTACAAAGAAATCACCCTGCTTCATCTTTTCTTCTTCCTGTAGTAAAGAAAAAATGACAGGTTAAAATGCCCTAAAGCCGGCCATAGGCCGGCTTTGGGGTATATAAATACAAAAAGAAGTGAAATCTAATCCAAAACAGCCAAGCTGTAAAAAAAGAGTGTGGCCCTCAGAAAGGCTATGGTGAAAAAAGATGTGAAATCCAAGGTGGCGGCCAAGAAATGGCTGTGATGGTAGGTTAATGGTAAAAATTTTAATAACGACAATTCAGGTGAATTTTGTGCCAAGACCAAGCGGCACCAAATTCACCTGAATTGTTGTTATTAAAATTTTTACCATTAACCTACCATCACAGCCATTTCTTGGCCGCCACCTTGGATTTCACATCTTTTTTCACCATAGCCTTTCTGAGGGCCGCACTCTTTTTTTACAGCTTGGCTGTTTTGGATAATATATATATATATATATAATATATTTAGGAGAGTGTACAATGCTGTATCGCCCCTTCAAAACGCACTGCGTAATAATGTTATGCAATAGTCATCATCACCAAAGGTGTTACCTTGCTTCAAGAGCTACAAAGGCCTTGAAGTGCTTGCAGGTCTTGCTTTTAGTATATCAACGCCTATCAACAAGTCTTTCATGGCGAAGCCATGTGTTGGAGTTTACTGAAATTACACTAAAATATTCGTTTATGTTACAAAATGTTGCACGATTATTATGCAGTGTGTTTTGAAGGGGCAATACAGGCATTGGATACTCTCCTAAATATATCAAGACACACGGTAGTGTGTCGTGCGGCCCAAGAAGCCGGCGCGTAACACCCGTGAGTATATTGACAGGAAGAAAGAAAACGCAATTTTCGCACCTCCGTAGCTCTGTGCTTCCTTGATGAAACAAGACGAGTTTTGCTGTGGACATGCCCCCCAACTGCAGCACTCTACATTCCAAATTGGAGCGAAATCGCTTCTCGCGTTCCCGAGATATGCGACTTCAAAAATTGGTTGAGTTTCTTCGTTTTTTTTTTCTTCTTCTTATTTTTCTTTTTCTTGTCGCACACTTACAAAAACTGCTATAAAACTCGAACGCGTTATCCGATTGCCTTGAAATTTGGCACACAGAAGGGGGGTATAAAGGCGCATCTCGGTACCAACTTTGGCTGGAATACCATAAACAGACAAAGAGTTATGAGCAATTACGCACGAAAAATAACACCAATATGTTGTCACGCCTACAGGGTAAACCGCGTATGGGAAGAAGCTGAAAATCGGTGGGTGAATAGGTTAACTATTGAACCTCGAACCTTTTGTGGTTTGAAAGAAATCGAGCTAAAAACCAGGAAGATACAGCGAAAAAATCAACAGTGTGTAACAATTACGCAATCGAGATTAGCTAATTTTTAATTTTTTTATTTTATTATTATTATTATTATTATGCTTGCCACGCCTACCAGGTAAACCGCTTGGGGTAATGCTTTCAAAATCGCTGTACAGATGGAGTTATCATCTTAGAAAGGCTCTTCAATGGTGTAGAAGAATCAGACTTAAAGCCACGGAGTTATAACACGAAATCCAACTTGGTGTAGCAAGTGCGAGATCGAGATACTCTAATAGAGCAGTCATCCTAATAGAGCAGTCACCCTGAACAGAATTCAAGAGATCAGTTAGAAATAAGTAACCTGTATAGAGATCAGCTACAAACAAATCACCCTGTAGAGAGTTCAGCTACAAACAATTCACCCTGTTAAAACATCAGTTAGAAGAAGATTTCTTGTAGAGAGTTCAGATACAAACAAATCACCCTGTTGAAAGATCAGCTAGAAGATGTCACCTTGTAGATACTTCAGTTACAAAGAAACCACCATGTAGAGAATTCAGCTACAAACTAGTGACCCTGTAGATACATCAGCTAGAAGAAGTTACCTTGTAGAGAGTTCAGCTACAAAGAAACCATTCTGTAAAGAGCTCAGCTGCAAACAAATCACCTATACAGAATTCAGCTACAAACAAATCACCCTGTAGAGAGATCAGCTAGAAGAAGTTACCTTGTAGATAGTTCAGCTACAAACAAATCATCCTGTAGAGAGATCAGCTAGAAGAAGTTACCTTGTAGATAGTTCAGCTACAAACAATTCACCCTGTACAGAGCTCAGTTAAAAGAGGTTTCCTTGTAAAAAGTTCAGCTACAAACAAATCACCCTGTAGAGAGATAAGTAAGAAGAAGTTACCTTGTAGATCGTTCTGCTACAAACAATTCACCCTGTTAAGAGATCAGCTAGAAGAAGTTACCTTGTAGAGAGTTCAGCTACAAAGAAACCATCATGTAGAGAATTCAGCCGCAAACAAATCATGTATAGAGAGTTCAGCTACAAACAAATCTCCCTGTAGAGAGATCAGCTAGAAGAAGTTTCCTTGTAGAGAGTTCTGCTACAAACAAATCACCCTGTAGAAAGATCAGCTAGAAGAAATCCCCTCGTAGAGAGTTCAGCTTCAAAGAAACAATCATGTGAGAGTTCAGGTACAAACAAATTGTCCTGTAGAGAGATCAGCTAGAAGAAGTTACCTTGTAGAGAGTTCAGCTACAAAGAAACCATCATGTAGATAGTTCAGGTACAAACAAATCACCCTGTAGAAAGATCAGCTATAGAAGAAATCACCTTGTAGAGAGTTCAGCTACAAAGAATCTATCGTGTAGAGAGTTTAACTACAAACAAATCACCCTGTAGAAAGATCAGCTATAGAAGAAATCACCTTGTAGAGAGTTCAGCTACAAAGAAACCATCATGTAGAGAGTTCAGCTACAAACAAATCGGCCTGTAGAGAGATCAGCTAGAAGAAATTACCTTGTAGAGAGTTCAGCTACAAAGAAACAATCATGTAGAGAGTTCAGCTGCAAACAAATCACCTGTAGAGAGTTCAGCTAGAAACAAGTCACCTTGTAGAGAGTTCAGCTAGAAGAAGTAACATTGTAGAGCTACAAAGAAGCTACCATGTAGAGTTCAGCTGCAAACAAATCACCCTGTAGAGAACTCAGCTACAAACAAATCGCCCTGTAGAAAGATTAGCTAGAAGAAGTTACCTTATAGGGAGTTCAGCTATGAACAGATCACCCTGTAGAGAGTTCAGCTACAAACAAATCACCCTGTAGAGAGTTAAGTTACAAAGAAACCACCATGTAGAGAGTTCAGCTGCAAAAAAAATCAATCACTCTGTAGAGAGTTCAGCTAGAAGAAGTCACCTTGTAGAGAGTTAAGCTGCAAATAAATCACCCTGTAGAGAATTCAGCTACAAACAAATCACCCTGTAGAAAGATCAGCTAGAAGAAGTTACCTTGTAGAGAGTTCAGCTACAAAGAAACCACCATGTAGAGAGTTCAGCTGCAAACAAATCACCTGTAGAGAGTTCAGCTAGAAACAAGTCACCCTGTAGAGAGATCAGCTAAAAACAAGTCACCCTGTAGAGAGTTCAGCTAGAAGAAGTCACATTGTGGAGAGTTCAGCTACAAAGAAACTACCATGTAGAGAATCCAGCTGCAAACAAATCATCCTGTAGAGAGTTCAGCTAGAAGAAGTCACATTGTAGAGAGTTCAGCTACAAAGAAACTACCACGTAGAGAATCCAGCTGCAAACAAATCATCCTGTAGAGAGTTCAGCTAGAAGAAGTCACCTTTTAGAGAGTTCAGCTACAAAGCAACCACCATGTAAAGAGTTCAGCTGCAAAAAACTCAATTACCTTGTAGAAAGATCGGCTAGAAGAAGTTACCTTGTAGAGAGTTCAGCTACAAAGAAACCACCATGTAGAGAGTTCAGCTGCAAACAAATCACCTGTAGAGAGTTCAGCTAGAAACAAGTCACCCTGTAGAGAGTTCAGCTAGAAGAAGTCACATTGTAGAGAGTTCAGCTACAATGAAACTCCCATGTAGAGAGTTCAGCTGCAAACAAATCACCCTGTAGAGAACTCAGCTACAAACAAATATGCAGTGAAAAAGATCAGCTAGAAGAAGTTACCTTGTAGAGAGTTCAGCTACAATGAAACCACCATGTAGAGAGTTCAGCTACAAACAAATCACCTGTAGAGAGTTCAGCTAGAAACAAGTCACCCTGTAGAGAGATCAGCTAGAAACAAGTCACCTTGTAGAGAGTTCAGCTAGAAGAAGTCACATTGTAGAGAGTTCAGCTACAAAGAAACCACCATTTAGAGAGTTCAGCTGCAAACAAATCACCCAGTAGAAAGTTCAGCTATGAACAGATCACCCTGTTGAGAGTTCAGTTAGAAACAAGGAATCCTGTAGAGAGATCACCTAGAAGTATCGCCTTGTAGAGTTCAGCTACAAACAAATCACCTGTAGAGAGTTCAGCTACAAACAAATCACCCTGTAGAGAGATCAGCTAGAAGAAGTTACCTTGTAGGGATTTCAGCTACAAACAAATCACCCTGTAGAGAGTTCAGCTACAAAGAAACTATTCTGTAAAGAGCTCAGCTGCAAACAAATCACTTGTACAGAATTCAGCTACAAACAAATCGCCCTGTAGAGAGATCAGCTAGAAGAAATTACCTTGTAGATAGTTCAGCTACAAACAAATCACCCTGTAGAAAGATCAGTTAGAAGAAGTTACCTTGGAGAAAGTTCAGCTACAAAGAAACCATTTTGTAAAGAGCTCAGCTGCAAACAAATCACCTGTACAGAATTCAACTACGAACAAATCACCCTGTAGAGATCAGCTATAAGAAGTTACCTTGTAGATAGTTCAGCTACAAACAAACCTCCCTGTAGAGAGATCAGCTAGAAGAAATTACCTTGTAGAGAGTTCAGCTACAAAGAAACCACCATGTAGAGAGTTCAGCTGCAAAGAAATCACCCTGTAGAAAATTCTGCCAGAAACAAATTGCCCTGTAGAAAGATCAGTTAGAAGAAGTTACCTTTTAGAGAGTTCAGCTACAAAGAAACCATTCTGTAAAGAGCTCAGCTGCAAACAAATCACCTATACAAAATTCAGCTACAAACACATCACCCTGTAGAGAGATCAGCTAGAAGAAGTTACCTTGTAGATCGTTCAGCTACAAACAATTCACCCTGTAGAGAGAGCAATTAGAAGAAGTCACCTTGTAGAGTGTTCAGTTACAAAGAAACCACCATGGAGATTTCTGTAATCAATATATGTGACCGGATTTGCGAAAAGGGGTCTTCCACACACATCCAATTCCGTAAATGTTGGAGACCATAACTCAGTGTTCAAGTAACATATTAACCTGAACATTTCACCATGTATTCAGCTATAGTGGTGCTCACCACTGCCCAAATATCAAGGCAATAGCTCTTTCCAATCTGAAGTTATCAATTGTCAAAGTTGGCAAATTGGACCCCTTTTCGCAAATCCGGTCACATATGTATTATACAGTATATATAATTTGTACATTTACTGATAAAATATTTAAAGTACATCTACTTCATCTTTTCTTCTTCCTGTAGTAAAGAAAAAAACATAGGTTAAAAAAGTCCCAAAGCTGGCCATAGGCCGGCTTTGGGGTATACAAATACAAAAAGAAATGAAATCTAATCCAAAACAGCCAAGCTGTAAAAAAAGTGTGCGGCCCTCAGAAAGGCTATGGTGAAAAAAGATGTGAAATCCAAGGTGGCGGCCAAGAAATGGCTGTGATGGTAGGTTAGTGGTAAAAATTTTAATAACGACAATTCCGGTGAATTTTTGTGAAGCGGCACAAAAATTCACCTGAATTGTCATTATTAAAATTTTTACCACTAACCTACCATCACAGCCATTTCTTGGCCGCCACCTTGGATTTCACATCTTTTTTCACCATAGCCTTTCTGAGGGCCGCACACTTTTTTTACAGCTTGGCTGTTTTGGATTAGATATATATATATGTACCACTCTGCGTGGGCAGTTCAAAGGCACCGCCAGTGCCATAATTTGTATATTGCACTGCTGCAGACCGCAGCGAGTGCATTATAACTTATAACGCACTGGTTGTGGTTTTGTAGACCACAACGAGTGCATTATAAGTTATAATGCACCGACCGCACTGCAATATACAGATATTACACTGGCTGCGGTTTTGTGCAGCATAGCACAAGTGCCGGTGGCGAAGACCACTACGACACCTCACCGAATAGGTGGAAAGACACTTCACAGTCACTCGAATTCTTTTATAGCCTGACATGTAAAGGTCGATTGTGAGCCATAGCGTCACCAATACGTACAATGTTTACAAGCAGCCAATGGCGATCGAAAAAGCCAACGCGGGTGGCCACAACTCTAGTCTACATGTATATAAACGTACTTATACACCTTACTAGTCTGGTGCCATCTTAGCCCAGATTAAACTGTAGTCCACTTCGACAATGACTCAATAAAACAAATATATTCTAAATAATACTAACCTTTACGTTCGATTGTGGTAACCAGTTTTGTCATGCCACCAGATTCGAGTTTAGCCAGTGTGAATAGTAAGAATTAGACTAGTATCGTTTAGTAGTTAGGTATTGTTTACTTAAACCGTCTATTTAGCTGCTTTTTTCGCTCGAGAGAATCACTATGGCGATTAGTCTGGTGCTTAGTCTGTATGGCATGCTGAGCACTACATGATGAGAGTCGAACAGCGAATGCAGGTTAGTGATATAGCCCATAGCGGACTAGCTTTCAATATCTCAGATGGCTGCAGTACTGCAGGGGGGACGTCATTGCAACGTCCGGCTTGGTTACCCACAATCGATGTTAGAAACCTGGCCTTTATAAGTGTTACAGCTGTCTTGTGAGACTCTCCCCACCTATTAGGTGAGTGGTATATAACAGTTATACAACGTGCACTCGTGCTCTGCCTGTATAAACGCACTTGCCTTCGGGCCTGACGGCCCTCAGGCTCCTGCGTTTATATCAGGCAGAGCACTCATGGCCGTTGTATAACTATATAATATGTTATGAACTCTTGCTATTATGAATACAATGTGAATCTTATAGTATAAGAAGTTGAAAACTTTTGAAATATTAGGCTGAAGTATATAAGAAAACTTGAAAAGTTATATAGCTAAAATACCAGCTGTTATAATTAGTTGGGGGCATTCATGAATGCAGGAATACTTTACAAGCATGCATGCATTTTGGCTGCTCTTTAGTTTTTTCCACAAGCTTATAAAAGTCCATTTTGTAAGTGTCACACGACTGTCAGATCAATAGCCCCAGAATTACTGCACCAACTTGGTTTAGTAACCACTGCCTGTATTTTATTACTGTACAAGGTCTCAAAACTGATCCCACTATAATATAGTTATGAATTACACTGCAAAAAAGAGGGATATAAGATGGTATTTCTAGTGGCTAATTGAATACAAAAAGCTTGATATAACCTGTAGTATACTAACAATCACATGTAAGGCTTTAGTTAATGTGTTAAACATACTGAAACCATATATGTGATGGTATAGTGTGGGCATTATATTTAATATAAGCTATTTTAGGTAATGTGGTAAATAAATTGAAACCATACACAGCATAATTCGTACACAAATACTGACTGTATTTATTCCGTCTATGCTTAGGTGTTTGAACAAATAGTCCAAAAATTCTACTTTGGCTTGAACTAAAATAGACCACAACCCTCGATAGTGAATAACACTAGAGTCATTTTTAGATTTGAGGTTCGTTTTGTCTTGTTACAGGGAGTTTTTTAAAATAGTTGTTCCAATACTGAATAAAGACGAGGTTAGAATAGGTAGTATTGGAACACTATTTTGCTGTGATATATGTAATAGTATAGTATGCATTATGGATTATACTACAGTATAACATGAGTATAATACAGGATTTATATTAAGGCTTATCAGTATTCAATAAGCCACTGGAAATACCATCTTATATCCCACCTTTTTCACAGTGTTACATAATAAAGATTTAAAATGTTCTTCACTCTATATATTAATATTTCTGGAAGATTGCTCCATAACTGAATTTTCAAAGGGGGTAGAAGTTGATTCTGGTGAGCAGTGGCAAAACTCTCAGTTGATGCTCTCAGTATTGGAACAAAATATTTATTTGCATTCTGTAACTTGCATCATAAAGTGAATTAAATGTTTACTATTACTTGAAAATTGCATTGCAACAGCTTAATGGCATAAAAAGATATGTGTGATGGAAGTTTGAAAAAGTAGGCAAAAATCATGTGCCAATATGCCCTTTATCGCAGGCCTGGTTGCATATTAAGGTCAGTAATTTATGCGATTACTGAATTTATCCAAAGCATGCATAGGTTAATTAACTGAGGCCAAACAGAATTGTTACTAAGTAGTCTGCTGCATATAAGCTTGTCAGGTTCACACATTAGTAACCCCGACAGTACAACATTAATTATTTGAGCTATATAATTTTATTATGTAGGTGTAGCATTTTGTATGCCACATGAAGCAAGCAGCATTTTTGCTTACATACACTGCTAGCTATAGACCTTGAATTGTGTGCATACACTTTTCATGATAATGCTTTGCATGTGAGCGTGGTATAGAGTTGATAAAGGGGCAGATCCAGGGTTTAGCAAGGAGATGCACTAGGATATAGTATGCTTATGGAGCAGGGATCCAGGGGTTAAAGCCCCAAGAAGCTAAAGGATTTTTTATGTTTCAGGACTGAAAGTTTTGATGAACAGTAGTTTAATGTTTTCAGGCTTTTCTAGGTTTTCTGCATTGATCAAGAGCTGTATATAGGGGTCAGAGACAGTCATACAAAGGACCGTGTGCATTTAATTTACAAAAAAAATCCTAGCAGGCTATATTGCTAAGTATGCCGATGGGATGATGCCAGAGATAAAATTTTTCTAGCTCAGAGATAACTGTGGAGGATTCAAAAGTGATATGTGGTAAGTGTTCTATTAGAGAATTTGACTGACTGGTCTATTAGAATATTTTGACCATGTATGGTGCGTTTTGGGAGGGAATGGGGCATTTTCTTGTTGCCCCTCTCCCCAGGTCCACCACTGGGTACAATTGTTGGCTGATAATCCCCTCATCATTCCAGTGTTAAAATTGAGTTATTCGTTGTGCTCAATAAGAATATGGGGAAAAGCTATACCTTGATGGATTTGCCAGTTCATGATGAACATATTGAACCTAGTCCCATCTTTGTAGCTGGTTTCAGTTATAGGTATAATGGACCTGTAATATTTGCTGCTAATTTTTGATGTAATTACCAACTTGCTTTCTTGTCATCCATTAAAGTGACACAACTTCATGCTTATTTAAACTGCTTTTTGTGATACTTTATTGCACTTCATTTTCATTGGCTATCACCTGCCTGCCCTACCTTCTGTGTTTGTGGTCACTTCTTACTATAGAACATTCTCTGTCTTGTCCAAAGGGTGTGTTTATCCTTCTCTGAGACATAACGAAGTATGGGATGTAACCACTAACTTACTTTCTGAGGTATGAAACAATGTTGTCATTGAACTAGACCTGAGCCTAATATGCTCAAAATTTTACCTATTATTCTTTCCAGAATTTCCCAAAAAATTCTCCTATTATTCTTTTGTATTCTTTTATCTAGCCTATTATTCCATAATAATGCCCATTTCGTTTCTATAGCTATAGTCGTTTAGTTCTTAAGATGCTGAAGTATTGCCAGAATTAATTAATTTGCCAGAATTAATTAATTAATAGTTAACCATAAATGAAGCATTTCACCTTACACATAATGACTGTAGCCATTACAACAGACTTTAAATGGTTATCGGGAGTAATAATAATAATAATAATAGCTAAGTGTATTAAAGCTGTAACTATAACTACATGCTAAGTTTAGTAGATAATGATATTAACATGTTTGTAAAGAAGATACACTGGTATGAGATGTAAAAATTTCAGATAATCATGCAGTTAAATCCCTGATGTAGTCTGCAGATTATTAACATGAAATGATCTGACTGCTCTATTAGAGTATTTGAGCGTTCTATTAGAGTATATCGATCTTCTAGAGGCTTTTCAGCCTCTTTCAGCCAACATTCGTATAACAATGCCAGCTACCTATCATTCTTAGTAGCTAGGTTCTTTCTTCTAGTTAATTTATTTATTTATTTAATGCTTTATGGTGAAAAGTGACACCAAAGGTCTGATGGTAACTTGCACCATCAGCCTGCCTAAATACAAAATTATCTACAATTATACAATGTTATGTTGATTAATTATAAATGTTTGAAGTTTGTGACTGGAGGTCTGGATTGATGACAGGTTCTGCAAGGACAAAGGAAGTGAAAGGTACAGTTGTTGCTCTCGTCAAAATTCGTTAGAAAGTGGTTCCATAAGAATGATTTAAGCTTAGATTTGAGAGTAGAATATGATGTGTTTATATCCATTATCGGCATGGCATTCCACAAAGATGGTAACCGATGGAAATAAGAATGTCGAGCTGTGTTGTTAAGGTGTTGAGGTATCAAGAGTTTATTGCTTGCTCCAGCCCTAGTAGTAGAAGAGTTGAAACTGATAAAGTTGTTGATGTTGAACTGGTAGGTTGGTGACTTTAGTGACTTGATAGCAAACAGTATGTCCTGCAGTTCAAATATGTATATGAGGGGAAGGAGCTTCAGGTTAATTAGACGATCTTTGTAGCAGCTGGTGTAGTCATTAAGGATGTGTTTAGTGGCTCGGCGTTGGATTCTCTCAAGGTTAACAATGTCTTTCATCAAATGTGGTCGCCAGATCTGAGTACAGTAAAGTAATTGCGATCTTACCAAGGATACGTACAATCTAACCAAGGTAGTAGGTGAATGATTGCAGACAAATGTCCGTCGAATTAGACCAAGTGTTCTGTAAGCATGGGCAATGATGGTTTTATGATGTTTCTCCCAGCTCAGATCTTCAGATAGTATCACGCCAAGATCCTTGTGAGAATCTACATGAGGTATAATGGAATCAGACATTGAGTATGTTGTGTGGAATTTGCGTTTGAATGATAAGTGAATAAATTTCTTTATATTGAAATTTAAGTCATTGTCCTGTGACCAGGCGAAAAGAGCAGTAATGTTATCTTGAAGGTCTTCCTTGTCAGAAACCGATTTAATGTGATTAAAACATTTGGGATCGTCTGCAAACTTTAGAAGCTGGCATTGATGGATATATGCAGACATATCATTGATATATACTAGAAACAATAACGGACCGAGGATGCTCCCCTGTGGAACACCTAAAACTACTGGTAACAAGTCAGAGTAGACATTATTAATAGAGACTCTTTGATAACGGTTAGTCAGGTAGATCTTGAACCAGGACCATAATGGGCCTGTTATTCCAATTGACCATAGCTTTTGAAGTAAAATCACGTGTGATACTGTGTCAAAGGCCTTGCTGATGTCAAGGTAGATAACATCAGTTTGCAAAGAAGTGTTAGTGATGAAGTCAGTTAGAATTAACATCTGTTGAAGTGTGGAACAACCCTTTGTGAAGCCAAACTGAGATGGACTAATGGATTTGTTGATGTGAGTAATGATCTTACTGAAGATTAACCTTTCAAGAACTTTTGATACAATGGATAACAATGAAATAGGACGATAGTTCTTAACACTGTTGGCGTCACCTGCTTTAAAGATAGGCACGATTTTATGAATTTTCCAACATGATGGTAATGTAGCATGACGTAATGATTGTGAAAATAAATGATGGAGTGGTTCACATATCGCTGTAGCGCAACTTTGCAATACTCTGGGAGAGATGTTATCGATTCCAGCAGATTTTTCAACATCTAGTGAAATTAAGGCTTCATAGACTTCTGGAATGGTAATAGTAATTGAATGTAAAGAGTCATGCATCGTAGGAAGATCTTCAATGTTGGGGAGTGAGGTTGAGTTGTGAAAAATAGAATGAAAGTGTTGATTAAATAAGTTAGCTTTACTGGAATCAGTATTAGCATTCAGTGAGTCAAGGTTCATGACTGAAGGAATTTTGTTGGATTTAGTGATAGATTTAAGATACTTAAATATCTTGTTGTTATTAGATGAAGCATAGGAATTGATGAGGTGTGATTCAAAGCTCTGTTTAGCTGCCTTAATTTTGCCCATGAGAGTGTCTTCAGTAGAAGCAATGATGCTTGAGACATGATGAGTGGGATGGCGTTTGTACCTACGACGAAGTGTTCTTAGATGATTGATACAATGCCTTATCTCAGAGTTATACCATATTGGATCTTGGTTAGAATGGACCTTGTACTGAGGAATAAACAATTGCATACCTTCAAATAATTTCTGTTCAATGATATGCCATATGTGCTCACTGTCCTGAGTTAGATAGCAGGGCATGAAATCTGAATGAAGCATGTGATCACAAAGACCTTGATAGTCTCCTTTTGAAAAGTTGAATGTAAAGTAAGGGGCAAATTTTGATAGACCATTCATACTGGTGTTGACTGAAAAAGTGATATTGTGGTGATCGGAATGTAAATGAGGGTCAGGATGTACTTGTAAATCTTCGATTTTATCCTCTAAATTAGTCAAGAAGAGACACGCCCCTTAACTCCACCAATTATTCCCATGGACGTCCGATAATTCCAAAATTATGCCTGTAACCATTCTATTATTCCGGAATTACTCTCACGAAATTGGTGACCTATTATTCTCAAAATTATGCCGGAATATTAGGCGCAGGCCTACATTGAACCCTACCTTCAGTTTCTTTCTGGTGGGACCCTTAAACACAAAACAGCCAATTGTGATGCCAATGCAAGCCTTGACAAATTGCATGCAGCTAAGATTTTCGGATTTGAGAGGCCATACTTCGATGTCAGAATATTTAACACTGACTAGTGTACTCTCATATCAACCCCTCTATTCTGTCATGATAGGGAGAAGAGACGTGGATACCAATAATGGGTTTATACGGTGGAGAATGGCTCATTTACTCCTTTAATTTACACTATCCACTAATTAATGAAATGGTTGACGCCATCACTTACTTTTATAAGAGATTGGCTCACCTCTTTTAAGTGTTAAGCATGGTCTTTCTTATGGTGTAGTGATGAGATGGGTGAGATGTAATAATTAAGTTTTCCATTGTTGAGATCTGCAATTATGTGTATTCATGGTGGCTTTTATATACTTATGTTTTCTACATAATTATTACATTAAAAATGTATTGTTACTGTATAAATCAAATTTCTTGTTGTTTCGATTGTCTATCACTATCAGCCTATAATTCCAAGACTGTTCATAGTAAAAGATTGAAACTTACAGTAGGCAATTCACTCTTTTGTTACATAGATATTGAAATAGAGCTTGAGGAATGAGTGCAAGCAACTGGCTTATAGTTGGACAGTCTATTTTCACGTATTTTTCTTTCCAGCAATTTTTTAAAGTTTTTAACCTATTATGCTCCATATTTTGCTCAAGAATTTTTACTCAGCATTAGTCTTTGTTAATTGACCATTATATATGTAATAGTTATACCATGGGCAAGAGTGCTTTGCCTGATATATACAGGCAAAGCATGAGTGCCCATGGTATAACTACTTTAGCATGTAGACTTACCTAATTGGCAAAATCTTTAGTTGCTATACCCTTCTCTTATATAGGGAACCAAGTAAGCTGTGATTGTGGAATTGAATTTTGTCAAACAATTGTGATTGTGGGATTCTATTTTAATACATCAAACAGCAGTTTGATTTTATTATTGCTAATATAGCAATTTTAAGAGATTAGTGTTAATTTTGTTACTTTAATTGCTACGTTTACAAAAGTAAAAAAACAAACTACTGCTAATGTATTAAAATTGAATCTCACAATCACAGGTTGTTTGGCAGAATTCAATCCCACAATCACAGCTTGCTTGATTCCCTATATAAGAGAAGAGGATAACAGTATAACATCAAAGAAATCTAATGATTTCTGGATATAGTGTGCACACCTATTAGGTATGCAATGTCTCGAGTTAACAAGATATACGCACTGGTGGCAGTGCGTATATCTCATTAAGGTAGTGTGTAACGAGATATGTACCACTCTGTGTGGGCAGTTCAAAGGCACTGCCAGTGCCATAATTTGTATATTGCACTGCTGCAGACCGCAGCGAGTGCATTATAACTTATAACGCACTGGTTGCGGTTTTGTAGACCACAACGAGTGCATTATAAGTTATAATGCACCGACCGCACTGCAATATACAGATATTGCACTGGCTGCGGTTTTGTGCAGCATAGTGCCGGTGGCGAAGGCCACTATGACACCTCACCTAATAGGTGGAAAGACACTTCACAGATCACTTGAATTCTTTTATAGCCTGACATGTAAAAGTCGATTGTGGGCCATAACGTCACCAATACGTATAATGTTTACAAGCAGCCAATGGCGATCGAAAAAGCCAACGCGGGTGGCCACAACTCTAGTCTACATATATATAAACGTACTTATACACCTTACTAGTCTGGTGCCATCTTAGCTCAGATTAAACTGTAGTCCACTTTGACAATGACTCAATAAAACAAATATATTCTAAATAATACTAACCTTTACGCTCGATTGTGGTAGCCAGTTTTGTCATTCCACCAGATTCGAGTTTAGCCAGTGTGAATAGTAAGAATTAGACTAGTATCATTTATTAGTTAGGTTTTGTTTACTTAAACCGTCTATTTAGCTTCTTTTTTCGCTCGAGAAAATCACTATGGCGATTAGTCTGGTGCTTAGTCTAGTATATGGCACGCTGGCATGCTGAGCACTACATGATGAGAGTCGAACAGCGAATGCAGGTTAGTGATATAAATCCCATAGCGTACTAGCTTTCAATATCTCAGGTGGCTGCAGTACTGCAGGGGGAATGTCATCGCAACGTCCGGCTTGGTTACCCACAATCGATTTTAGAAACCTGGCCTTTATAAGTGTTACAGCTGTCTTGTGAGACTCTCCCCACCTATTAGGTGAGTGGTACATAACAGTTATACAATGTGCACTCGTGCTCTGCCTGTATAAACGCACTTGCCTTTGGGCCTAACGGCCCTCAGGCACGTGCGTTTATATCAGGCAGAGCACTCGTGGCCGTTGTATAACTATATAATACGCACTGGTAGCAGTGCATATATCTCGTTAACATATTGAGTCAGTGTGATATGTGATATATATGCACTGGCTTTCCTTTTGATCTGAGGTGTGAAAGTGGTACATACATACATATATATATTTATGACTGTAAAACTCACAAATTTGAGTATAAAGACAATGTCTTTAGATTATTAATTACTGTTTTTCATTAAATGTGTCAGTGTTGATTGAAGAATACTATCAAAATCATTTAGGAAAAAATATGATTGATTGGTAGTTGATTTCATAGGGTAATTGATCTTGGGTAAAAACTAATTAAATTTATATGCATCAACAGTAGCAGATGGTTTGATGAACTTATCCTGGTTTCCTCGTAAACATCTTGACAATATAACTGGGGATAGGAAGCTCTTCTAGATGATTGACAATCTTGTAGAACATCAAGAGATGAAGCCTTGTATGGTGGTAAACTATGGATTTTAACTTCAGTGAATTTAGGATATGTGATATACTACTTGATCTGCAGTAATCTGACACAATAAAACAAGCGGCACGCTTCTGAACAGGTTTTAGTTTATTGATGTAGTATTGCTCGGGTGGGGACCAAATTGTCGCAGCATAGTTTAAAATTGGTAGAACAAATATCTTGTAGGCACTAGCTAATTCTTTGGTGACAGTGTTTCGGATTTCTTTGTAAGAATGCTAAGTGTTATTAGCTTTTTGGCAAACAGTGTCCACATGATGGTTGAATGTAAGCTTGCTATCAAAATTGATACCCAAGTATTTAGCATTAATTTTACAACAGGATTCAGTTTTTTCCATGGAGGGTGTATTCCGTAATGTAAGGATAATGTTTTAATGTGATTGTTAATATCATGCATTTCTCTATATTGAATTTCATCCCCCAGGTCTCTTCCCATATTTCCAGTTTTCTCAAGTCTTCTTGAAGTATTTTAACATCGTCCGGTACATCAATCTTTCTGTACAAAATACAGTCATCAGCAAATAAACGACAGGAAGATGATAAATTGGTGGTGATATCATTGATATATGCTAAAAATAATAGTGGTCCCCACTCCCAACACACTTCCCTGAATTACACCACTAGTTACATTTATAGGTTTAGTGGTGACACAGTTACATTTATAGGTTTAGTGGTGACACCACCACATACCACATGCTGAGTACGGCTGTCCAAAAAGTCAGTAATCCAGTTCAAGATGTTACCACTTACACCTTAATGTTGAATTTTTGTGAGCAGTAAGTGATGCAGTACTCGGTCAAAAGCCTTGCTAAAATCTAGTAATACGGCATCAGTTTGGCCTTTTTTGTTTAAGCTAGAAGCAAATTAAATCATGATTATGTTTTATTTGTAGTTCAGCTGAATAATTCTTATGATATCCAAATTGGGATTGAGAGAGTACGGTGTGTTCAGAGAAGTGAGACATGTTGTTTGTACGTACAATATGTTCCAGAACTTTACAGCATATACATGTAAGTGATATTGGTCGATAATTTGAGGGGTTGGATCTATCACCTTTTAAATAAGGGTGTCACGACAGCCTGTTTCCAAATTTGTGGGATGGCACCTTGATGAAGGGAAGCAGAGAATATCAGCTTCATGCTAAGAGAAGTTTCAGCAGCCATGGATTTCTGTAATCTAGCAGGTACCTCATCAGGACCATGGGATTTTGATTGGTCTAGATCATTAAATAAGCAAATAATTCCTTCACTCAATATTAGGTATATCTGGATAGGGGTTGGGCCCCATATCTGGGGATGGTTGGAGATGTTCATCATTAATAAACAATGAGGAAAAATGCTGGTTTAAAATACTAGCTTTAGCTTGGTTGTCATCATGCCGAAGTCCATCTTTTTGTAAAGTTGGTACATCACAATAGTCTTTCCGTAGGAATTTTATGAAACTGAAGAACTTTTTCTTTTTACTATTTACATAATTATAGTATAGCGGCACAACCAAAAAATCTTGCACTTTTTCATAAAGCGATGAAACTTTCCACATAAATAGTAGTCCTCAATACATGTAATTTTAGATATAGTGCCATCGCTGATTTGACCTTTGGTGACCTTTATGGCCATTATTGTACAGAAAATTGATCATTTTTGTCTTTAACTACCTGAGGCAGTAATTAACTTGTTAAAACATGGTACCAAACAAACGATCTTGCTGATAGAAACAAGTTGGTTTTTATTTGAAGTCAATAGGTGATTCCACTACAAAGTTATGATCATTTTTATTAGCTACAAAATTTGATATATTTACCTTCCCTCGAGGTATGAATTACCTGTGGGCAGATAATTATGCATAAATTTATCAAATTTTTCAGCTAATAAAAATGATCATAACTTTGTAATGAAATCACCTATTGACTTCAAATAAAAACCAAGTTGTTTCTATCAGAAAGATTTTTTGTTTGGTACCATGTTTTTAACAAGTTAATTACTGCCTCAGGGAGTTAAAGACAAAAATGATCAATTTTCTGTACAATAATGGCCGTAAAGGTCACCAAAGGTCAAATCAGTGATGGCACTATATCTAAAATTACATGTATTGAAGACTACTATTTATGTGGAAAGTTTCATGGCTTTATGAAAAAGTGCACAATATTGCCAATTTTGGGGGCTACACCACTATACTACAGTAATATGAATTATGGATGTCAGACATATACTTGTTATAAAGCCTACAACATTCTTTTTGTATTTGTCTTTTAAGATCTTTAAATTGTGTCCAGTGTAGTGGTAAATTCGTTTGTCTGGCCTTGTTATAGGCTTTTTGTTTACATCTTCTCAACTGTTTGATCTTATGGTTTATCCTAAGCTTACGGTTTGATCTTTGATGGGATAAATGTGTTTAACAGACATAATAATTCGTTATGAAATAGTGACCATAGTACTTTTATAGATGTTTCAACAGAATAATCTTGTGTAAATTTGGAGGAAAATTCCACTATACCTTTCTTCATTTCTAGCCCGCTTCCAAAGATAAACTTTGTGGCCCATAGACTTTTGGTAGGTGATTGTTAATTTCATGGTAGTCAAAATGGCACAATGATCACTAATTTCAGGCAGTGGCATACACTGTTCCACAAGAGATGGGTGGGAGGTAAAAAATTAGTCAAGTGTATTGGGTCCTCGAGTGGGAAAATTGACCAGTTGTGAGAATCCACATTCTGTGGACATGTTTAAGGCAAGATAATTAATTTTGAGAGGATATCTATGAGATGTAACTGATCCATTTTACCAGTCTATGTCTGGTAAGTTAAAATCACCATAGCAACATACAGTTTTCTCTGGATGTTTGTCAACTATGTCAATTATGTAATGACACAAGTAAGCTTGGTATGTTACATCCGCACGAGGTGGTCTACATGCACAGATAGCTATTAAACTTAACATTACTAGATAGTGTAAGTGATACAGAACAAGTTTCCAAATGTGGAGGTGCATCAATCAAATCAGACAAAATGTCACAAGTAACTCCTATAAGAACTCCACCGTAACCATCAGCACGATCACATTGGTACAAGTTGTAATTAGGGGTATTGTTTAGAATGTTATTGTTCAGCCAAGTTTCACATAAGCAGATAACATCAGGTTTTTCATGTTCCAGAAGTTGCCAAAATGATTCTCACTTACTTGTAATACTTTGAATGTTTAATGATAAGATTTTTTTGGAATCACAAGTATGTAACAGAGGTGGTCAATTCGAAGTGTTAGTAGTCTCCATCGGAGCCTCTCTCTGAGTTGATTGCTTAGAAACAATTTTGCCATTCTTAATTATCAGATTTGATTCTCCAGCATCTTTTCGGAATCTCAGATCGTGGCATAGTTGTTTGTTTGCCTCTCTCTCCTGGACCGTTAGTTCAGGTGAAATAAAAACACATTTCTAAGTGCAAAGCTACAATTTCACCTTAAAGAAGTAGTTGCATATTCCATACCCATAATTAAGCGACATGGCATTAAGCAGCACTAATCATCTGTAAGTACAGAGCCCAATTGAGCACAAAGACAGCCATGCTAGTACGGATGCGTATCTCTGGTGGAGTAATACACACCACCAGTGAGGTTTTGGCACCCTGGGTAGTAGGATTGTCTCCTTCCACGTACAGCCAACTAAGTATCTTACTAAAGTACATGTAGGATAGGGCTGCTGCAGATTAATCGCCCTGCAATACTGTCACACGGTACGAACAAACGTACCGCATCCACCTCGCGTTTCCTTAACTTAGGTAGACTCATTTAGAGCAACAGCATGACATCTCCAAGTCTTCTTGTAGAGGCCAACTGCATACTTCTTGAATGTAAACACATACCTAATGGAACACCACAATCGAACACTACATTAGTGGGCCGGCTGAACTATCATTAATAATGACGCGTGCGCAATTTATACATTTCTGGTGTATATAGAAATCCAGCAAATGATAGCTGTTTGGGGATGTTAGTGTATGATGGCGTACAAAGGGTAGCTAGCTGACTCTACCGCCAAACTTTTTCATTTTATTTTTTACCCTTTTAGAAAGACAAGGTACTCAGTAAGTAATCAAACTCGAGGGGTCCGAAACAAGCTGGAAATCTCGTAGGTAGATCTTGAAATCTTTACTAGAAATCTCTGAAATCGAAATCTGAAATCTTAAAATTTCTGGAAATTATCGGATACACGCTGATATTACACGTTAACGTAGTCTTGAAATCTTCACCAGAATCTTGAAATCTTGGATAAAATCTAAAGATTTCGAAATCTCGTAGGTAATTTTTGCTTCGTTTCGGACCCCTCGATCAAACTATGCCTTACTGAGGAATAATGGCAAATTGCAAGCTGGTGGAATGTGTAAACGTGTAGATCACGTGATGCGGTTTTATACGCATAGGGTGGGAATGAGTATATGCCCAGTGCTGCATTGTACTTATCATCTCTCGCATTAGCCGTGCGTAGTAGATAGAAAGTGTGATGGAATTGATAAGTCAGGCTACATCACGTGATCTCGTTATTAATTTTGTTGAAACTGGCAAGTAAATAAATCATTGTTTACATGATAAAAAGAAGAAATACATGATTACATTAGTAATTATTTTTAAATACATATATATATATTCAGCTTTTATGCTATTTCCAGACATGGCAGCCGTATTGTCCCTATCATGTTATCTGTCCAGAGATTATCTATGGAAAGGAACACCACTTTGATCAATTATGAACAAATGGCAAGCACGTACACACACGACACACACGGACGCACAAGTGTTCGTATTGTGTGTGTGAGTACTGGGTAATGGTGTTAAAATTCAATGAGTGGTGTAGTGTGGAATGTTAATTTAATTAAATGCACATAAACCAACTCCATAATCATACTAGATTTACAAGACAAAAAACTAAATCTGAGCATACTACTAATGAACAGATTGAACCAGACTTTAATTAAAATTCCAAAAATACACAGCTAATTGAATTAACACTGCATCAATTATCAATACCTTAACACATACAGTGTAGCTCAAATCGTATGTGCTTTGTGTTATAAAATTTGAGATCTACACCTGCACAAGGAGTCAAGACTGGTGTAATTGAAAATAAATTTATCACTAATCTAATTAACACCATCACTACATAAAAACAATACACAACACACACACACAATACACACAAGCCTGAAAGTACATGCACTACTAATTTAATTAACACCACCATTACACACGCATGCACAAGCACACACATAAGGAGTCAAGCCTGAAAGTACATGCTTCACTAATTTAATTAACAACACCACTACACATGCATGCACACACACATGCACACATACATACACACACACACACACCGGCGCACACACATATTTATCTACACTTATATAGCACAATGATGGTAAAAAGATATTATTATGTAGTCAATCACATGTCAACATTGTGGTAGGGAAGCAAAAACATGCATCCATGTTGTGGAATTAAATTAAAATACCTAAACTTAATAGTGGGACCAGATGATGAACAATGGATACAGTTTTTTTGGTGACCTTTTTATTAAGATACTTTAAGGACAAGTATGCATGTCTGTAATATACACTACATTGTTGCTTATGCTAAGTCCCACTATTAATTGATAAATATTTAATCAATTTACTAGTATACATCACATACTTATCAAACTACACTTTTTGACATTTGTGACTAGATTTGCAAAATTGGGTTCAACGGCACATTTTGTCCGGGTCATCCGGGTCAGACCCGCTTTAAAAATTATCCGGCTCTGACCCCGGTTGGATAACGTACAACAAATTGTTTAGTTGTATGGAACGGAAGAGTATAAACGTATCGTAGTCAAGTCCTGATGTAACTCAGCTTCTTTTGTGAGCCACGCCCACTTATTGGATGACTGTCTGCAACCATACGTGCAGCCACCCCCATTTATCGGTGATATTACAGTCTACAGGTATGCACGAAACCATGCTCATAGCTGCCTGCTGGCTTATGTGAAGCCACACCCACTAATCGATTTTGTCAACTTGTAAATAATAGTCAATAAATGAAAGAAAAAGAAAGCCTACACATCAAATTGTAGGCAGAAAGATTGAATCAAATTGTGGGTAATCGCCCACTGATCGATTGTTATTGTACAAGATAGGTCCAGATAAAAATATTAGAAATATATTTAAAAAAATAGACTCGTGATACGGAGTCTATAGTATCTATGATAGGCCAAGACCATTTCATTCATTTATTAACTTATTAAGTGTATGTTAACTTGATATGCACTACACTCATCATACTGTATTTGAGTCTTGTATAAGCCAAATAATATTGACATACTAGAATCTTATCTTGAAAACACCACACTAAATAGTGAAATATTTCCAAATTCTTACAATATATACAGAAAGGATAGAAATTGGCATGGTGGTGGTGTATTTATCTTGATCAGACACTTTTTCAACTTAAGAAATAACTTTAGAGTCACCATTGGAAATTGTTTGGGTCAAAGTGCATATTAAGTACTATGATGACCTTATAATTGGATCGTTTTACTGTCCACCAACAACATTTGATGATTTAGTGCAAAATTTAGTGGAATCAAGGAGAAACATCCTCACATCAAGATTATTATTGGAGGTGATTTCAATTGTCCTGGCATAGACTGGGAACATGGTTTCTTATCAACAGAGTCATACACATCTAGATTACTCCGAGAAAAACTTCAAAGATTTTCACAAGACTTTCATCTCAACCAGATTGTCAACTTTCCAACCCGTGGCATAAACATCTTAGATCTGTGTTTTACATCTCACCCTAATATCATCTCCACTTGTAACTCCATACCATACCTGGTTTTAGCGATGACGATGCCACACTGGCCAGCCTATCTGTCTCATTTCATCAACAAAAGCAAGAGCCACGCAGAGTACCTCTTTACAAAAAAGCATATTGGGACTTAATACAAAGTAGACTATCAGATCTGTCACATGAATATTTTAATTTAAACAGCACCTCAGCCAGAACTGTCGATGAAAACTGGTCCTTTTTTCAAGAAAACTTTCAGAACATTATAGATGATCATGTCCCTTTTAAAACACTACATAAAAATACTCGTCTCTCATGGATGACAGCAGAACTCACACACCTAATAAGAAGAAAGAAATGAGTATATAAGAGAGCTAAACTTTACAAGCGAGACTCAGATTGGTCAGAATACAAAGATTTACAATGAAAAGTATGTCAAATGTTAAAACACAAGCACAAGGCTTATATTACTAACACTATTTCATCCTCAAATGATAACAAACTGTTCTGGAGATATATTAAAGCTAAACAACAAGATACTACAGGAATTACTACTTTAAAAGGTCCTGATGGTGAAGCTATAACAGATTCAATAGATAAAACAAATATCTTAAATAAACATTTTAAATCTACATTTACTACAGAACAATTTGATAACTTTCCTTCTAAGTCCAATTCTCCATATCCATCTATACCACATTTGACATTTTGAGATTACCACACAAGGAGTTTACAATATACTAAATGAATGTAATTCAAACAAATCTCCAGGTTCTGACAAGTTACACCCTTATGCCCTAAAAGCCACAGCAGCAGAGATATCACCAATGCTTACCCACATCTTCCAACAGTCTCCCAGCTATGGTTGACTACCAACTCAATGGAAGCATGCATATGTCACACCAGTTTATAAAAAAGGAGACAAATCAGATCCCAAAAACTACCGTCCAATATCACTAACTTCAGTAATCTGCAAAACCATGGAGCACATCATTGTCAGCCAATTAATGAAACATCTAGAGTCAACCAACACCTTACCAGAAAATCAATTTGGCTTCAGAGAACATCACTCATGTGAATCGCAACTGCTTGTGACTGTCAATGATATAGCCAAAGCAATAAACAATAAACTACAGGTAGATTTGGCAGTACTAGACTTCTCAAAGGCCTTTGACAAGGTTGCACATGCTCAACTTCTAAACAAACTGGCATATTATGGAGTGAGAGGAAGTTTGCTGGAATGGTTTGAATCCTTTCTACATAACAAAACACAACAAGTAGTAATAGAAAGCCATTATTCCATATCTTGTGACATAACATCTGGTGTCCCCCAAGGCTCAGTCCTTGGACCTGCCCTGTTCCTAATATATATCAAAAAAATAACTACAAACATACATAGTGAGTTGCAACTGTTTGCTGATGACATTTTAATTTATAGACCTATACACTCACCAAGTGGTCAGAAGATTCTGCAGGATGAACTACTCTATAAAATGGGCAAATGAATGGCAGATGGACTTTAACGTATCTAAATGCAACATCTTACAAGTTACCACATACTACACCACCACAAAGCAAATCGATTACTTGGTTTCCTAAGGCGAAATTTACATTCCTGTCATAAACACTTCAAATAATATGCCTACAAACATTTCTGTTGCCATCTATCGAATATTGTGGTGCAATCTGGGACCCACACCACCAAAATGACATCTCTAAACTTGAAATGATCCAACATCGAGCTGCTTGTTTCATCTTAAATAAGCCCTGGAACAGACACCAACGTGACAATATCACAGACATGTTTAATGAACTAAACTGGCCATCTTTACAAGAACGTAGAAAGCAAGCACGTCTCATCCTATTGTACAAGATAGTTAATTATTACTGGTCCCAAATCGCTGTCTGCCATCATTAAATCAAACTGCCACCAGAGCCCATCACAATCAGAAATTTCATCATAAACAATCTTCAGTAAACACGTATCTCTATTCATTCCTACCCATAACTATTCCCCATTGGAACGATCTATGTATCCCAGATCTATCTACCATTGATTTTAAAACATTTAAATGATCAACTACTCCTACTTTATAATTGTAACTTAACACTTATTGTATTTATTGTAACTTAGCACTCACTGTAATTTAGTAATCATTGTAATCTAGCACTTATTGTAACTTATCACTTATTGTATAATTTAGCACTGATTGTAACCTAACCTATTGTAACTTAGCACTTATTGTAACTTAGTACTAATCATTATTGTAACTTACTAGGCACTTATGTTATTGTAACTGAGGCACTTATGTGTACGTACCATGTACATTAGCGTAAAAACCCTGTTGGGTGTTTGCTAATCAATAAATAAATAACAAAAATTAAATTAAATTAAAGGCTTATTTCTTTCATGAGCCACACCCACTTTATATCACGAACATGTCATACCTTTTAAAATCATGGTATGTTAGGTATGTGCAAAATGTATCAAGTTACTTTTTGCAAACTTATGCCCACGGATTACCATCGTTAAGTATAGGCGCCCTCATGTTTAACATGCTAGTCGGCACTCACAGCAGTTGGCGCACGCCTCATTTTAAATTAATCCAGGTCACCTCCGGGTTGTAGAAAACCACTAAACATTATCTCTGTCTCACATGACTATCAGCCCCACTCCTTACTCTGCAAACTTAAGCTAGGCTATTTAACGGTAGCTATCTCATTCCTTAGCTTTTCTTTCACAGATGCCTGCTCTGAAGTATGTCTGCAGGCTGTAGCTATCTTTGCCTTCAGCTCCAGTGCCTCCAGAACCATCTGCTCTATATCAGTGCATCCCTATGACAACGAGCAATATTAGCACACATTGTGTCATCAAATATCTCAATGCCAAACACATAACAATTATTCAAATACATGATTAGCACCATGTTTCCTTTGGTAAACATAAAGTTTCACCATACAGCAGCACTATAGTATTGGATTACAATAGAATGATGGTATATGTTATATAGCTTCAAACAGAACTGCTTCTAGAATAGCTACTACTGAAACTAGTACTGCATGTGCACACTAAAAGGATTAGAAATTGGTTAGCCATAGATTATATATTCCCTAGGTGGGGAATGTAATCTATGCCTGAACTATGTAACAACAAACAAAAATGGTTAATTCACAAAACGTGAAAAATTTTTATCTGAAATTGGCCCACAAAAAATGAGTGCTTTCCTGCCAATCTACCTGAGTAAATGATGCTAACTTAGCTGCGCTTTTTGTGGGGTCCGGCATGATTGACTGACATAACAAATGCATGAAGATAGCTCCTCATGTAGTCTCAGCAATACAACTATTAAAACCAACAATCACACTATCATACCACATAGAAATGATCATTGTCCACTATTTCATGTTCTCTCCACTCCCTGCAAGTTCAGTTATGGCGAATCTGTTCGTTCAGTCACCTCGTGTGTTGTGAGATGGCAAGAAATCTTCAGGTAGTAAGACTAAACTTACTGTACACCTCGCTACATCACTTGAGAAGAAGACCTCGGATGAATCCACTATCAGTAGTTGGGTCGAGTCGAGGGTTTTTCCCCGAGATTCACCGACCCTGTAAAATTATGTGACTTTCCGTAAAACAAACAAAAACGGTGAGTTCAAAAGACTAGAAAAATTTTCAGAAGTGGGCCCAAAAAAAAAAAAAAAATTCGTACGGCGAGATATTCTATAAAACCGGCTCAAAGCGCACGTGCTACAAGTTTAAATCACGGGACTGGACGTCCGAGTGCGAGGACGGCTGTTGCTGTCGCTGGTATATGCTTTTACCATCGATCCCGAAGTCAATAAGGAAATACCGAACGGTAGGACAAAGGACTACCTAGTACTGTATATCATGTTGTGCCATGTGTGTGATTTTTGCCTTTTAGTTCGTGAGCACTTGTTTGTGAGAGAATGGCTGGAATGGAATGCGGAGGAGGATATGAATATCAGTTTGTGAAGCCACCGCTAGATTGGTTGGTGTGCAATATCTGTCATTACCCCAGTAAAGAGCCTTACCTTACTGACTGTTGCGGTAATACATTTTGTAAATCTTGTCTTGAGTGCGCTAAGAAAGCTACTACCATTAATGATGCCTGTCCCATTTGTCGTAAGGAAGAATTCGGTACATTTGCTCACAAGCAAGCAGACCGAGCTATCAGGAGTCTCCACGTATTCTGCAATAACAAGGAAAAAGGTTGTGAGTGGCAGGGTGAAGTGAATGACATTCTCAATCACCTTGCAAAGAGTGCTGGTTGTCAATTTGAAGAGGTGGTATGCCCCAACGATTGTGAAAAATGTTTACAACGCCAATATCTGACCAGTCATGTTGAGGATGAGTGTGTACGACGTAAGGTTGATTGTCACTATTGCCAAATTACAGGAGAGCATCAGTTTATTGAAGGTGAACACAAAAAACTGTGTCCCAAGCTCCCCATAATCTGTCCTAACAAGTGTGAAGCCAATAACATACTTCGTGAGGACATTGATGAACACAGGAAGATGTGCACACTTGAAGAAGTTACCTGCCCTAATAATTGTGGAGAGACTATTCAGCGGCAGCATCTAGCCACTCATGTTTGCCAATGTTTTAAGAGCAATAGTCGATATGGTGACATTGCAACAGTACAGCAGTTTACCGAGTTGCAAACTCAATTATTGAAATCCAAAGAAGAGCTCAGTGAGAAAATCGAAGGTGATGTAATGGCTATCCGAAAGCAGCTGCAAGATTTAAGGCAGTTAACAATTTCCAGTGACGTATATCAGTTACCTGTTACTGCAAAGAAACAGAAGGGAATATTGAAGTGGTTGCTTTTTTGGTGTTTTATACCTGCACTGGTCATTTGTATCGGGTTATTCATTCAGTTTGGCAACAGAAAAGTGAGAGAATTGCATAATTATACCTTGGAACCTTTAGAAAAAAACTTCCTATCTACCCAGGAGGAACAAGTCACACCATCTGGAAACACCGAAGAAGCACTAGCTAAACTGGAGACCAAATCCCGAATGAAGATCACCACTGAACTGGAGATGAAACTGGAACAGCAAACACAACAAATCAGACAGATAATGCTCGACTCAAAGATATTCTGGAACACATACATGAAATGCAGGCGTCTTAATAGTAATAATGAATATAGTCATATCTCAACTGAACAGCGATTTACTAAGCTACAAGCCCATTTAATGATATTGAAGGAACAACTAACCAATAAAATTGAGGATGATGTTATCAATATCAAAGAACAGTTTCAAGTATTGAAACAGTCACAATATTCCAGTGAAGCTCACCAGTTACCTACTGATCAAAATGAACAGAATGGAATATTCAAACAACAACATCTTTGGTGGTGTTTCATACTCATATTGATTGTATATGTTGGTGTGCTCATTTCATTTCATAAGAGGATCACTGAACTGGAAAATAAACTGGATTGGCACAACATTATCAACACTACAGCATCAAAGTTACCATCAGGTGGCCAAGATGTTCCAGTTATTGTGAAGATGTCGGAGTATACCAAGAAGAAAAAAGAAAAGATTAGCTGGTACAGTGACACATTCTTCACTCATCACAAAGGATATAAAATGTGTTTAAATGTTTATGCTGCTGGCTTTAGTAGTGGTACTGATACTCACCTCTCAGTATGGCTGCACCTCATGAAAGGTCCATATGATGATGATTTGAAATGGCCACTGAAGGGTCATTGTGAGGTGAAGTTGTTGAACCAAAGCAGTGACAATGAACATCATTCAAGGAAGGGGAAGTATGAGTATAGTGGTCATCAGAGAGTCACCAATGGGTACATGGTCACTAGTGGGGAGAGAAATGGTTGGTCTGTGTGGTACAGTCATCAATTTATTTCTAACGAAGATCTCTACAAAATCACTCCCACCCATCGCTACCTTAAAGATGATAGTATCTTTATTCAAGTGGACTATATACTAGACTAAATTGTAATAGCAATTATTTTGGACAGAGTGATTTGTGCCTAATGTAAACCACATTTTCTATCCTTTAGCCCTAGCATGTACAGTAGCTACCACATGCAAGAGTGAAACATTAGAATGATTTGTACTGTGTGTATATCATTAGGAAAGGGAGAGTATCAAATGGTCAGTATAGCCTGTACAAATGCACTATATACCACAAGGGCCACTGTTGGTGAATAGGTGTTGAATATAGTGCAACCAGGCATGTACTTCCAAAAAGTTAAATTTCATGTTTCTGGTTATAACTTGAGACATACACCACACATCTTAATTCTGTTTTTGCACATGGTTATACTCATGTATCTGTACATATCTGTACACAGGTTACCATGGCAACAACCACAATTATCTAAAAAATGGTATATTTATGGATTTTGGTTTTTTCGTATCTAGTTTTATATACTTTTGAGTTTTTCAATAATTTTCTAGTAGATGAAAGGTCTCATCAAGCCCGACAATTCGTAGTACCAGATTTGTAAAAAAATGTTTTAAAAGTAAGTTATAGTGATTTTTGTGATTTTCATAGGGTTTCGAAAAATGTATCTAGTTTCACATACTTCAAATTTTTTACATATACTCATTATTTTCTGAAAGGAGATAGACATGCCTAAAATTTGTAGCTGGGGTTTTGTAAATTTCTTTTTAGTTTTTGTTTTATGACATCGTAAAGTCAGATTATGGATTTTTTCGTGAAATTTGTTGAAAACCACAATTTATAAAAGTACGTTCTGAGACACTGCAAATATGTATAACCACAAAAAAACAAAAAAATATGAAATACTAATGAGCAAAGCAACACATGAAAGGATAAAAACATTATAGAATGTATCTAGTGGCATATAGAAATAAATGCGTGGGCGAGGAAGTAAAATAAGTTTGGAGGTTTATGCCCGGTTGCACTATACAACTCTATCTGCTAGAAAAGAACTGTTGATACACTTGTATATAGTAGTGATGGGTGATATTGACATTTTGCTATACGATTATTGCCATGAACAAATATCACGATTATTGTCAATTCAATTCTTGTGATGAATAACACTAAACGCATCATGAATTGAATGGTTAAATTACATTGAAAATTTACAAATATTTCTCTGATTACCACGATTATTGCCGATAATTGCTGATTTCGATTATCACTAGTCAATGAAAAGTTCACGATGTCGATTATTGTTAATAAAATAATCACGATTATCATGATAAATTGAATAATTGCACATCCCTAGTATATAAATTAAAGTGATGCGTTTATACTCAACTAGTGGTAGTGAATTTGCTGAATCTTGCGATACTCTCCTCATAGATATTAGAACCTGCAGTTCATATCTATATGCTCACCCTTACTACCTAAATTTATGAACTCTTGATATTACCAAGAGCTCATATTATGTGACTGCACAGTAAATTCAAATGAATCAATTTTACCTCCATGAGTAAATCTAAACTACAGAAATTTTGGTGTACAAATGACCATCGAAGGTGGTTGTAACTGGAGTAGGCATTTAAACTAAATCAGTAAAAATAACTAGGCTAAGTCAATATAGCTAACTGTTCACTTAAGATGTTGAATCAATTTATCAAGTCTACTATGGTAAAGATTAGATGACCAGCTATATGGTTAAATTTACATTGGTACATAGGTCATTATAACATTTGTGTTTAATACTGTTACATCCCACAATCAAAAGTGAACATGGAGAACATAGGTTTTATATACAATTTGAAAACTCTAAGACCGGGTATGTTTAAAGTATTAAGTAACAATTATTGTGAATATGTGTCATTGACTATATCTTACAAAGTTAAATAAAAAAAGTGTATCCTTGGGTCATTATTACCACATATTGGCTGTTTGAATTGCAGGTAAAACAACCCTATATTTGGATCATTTGTACCCATTTAAATTCACGGTGTGAATTTGCAAAAAGGTACCTTTTTCATACACAAAATTTGACTTACCATGACATTGAAAAAATCAATTCTTATTAAAATATTGATTTATTTGTACATTTAAAATAATTGACCAAATAAAATCAATAATACTTAAATTAAGAGTAAATTTTTATGCTATTATGGACCACTTTTAGAGTTTAAGAAAAAGTGAACTGTAGTGATCCATGGGTCATAATAGAATTTGCCTATTGCTTTGGCAAAATTCTAATACAACACTCACCTTCCCCTTATGGCATGGATTGAACAAATGTGAACAGATATTAGACATTTGTGACCGGATTTGTGAAAACGGGTCTTCTATTAGCTTTTCCAATTACATGTACTTGGCAATCCTTAACTTGACTTGCGTGTATCATGATGGTACTAGCCTGAAATTTAGTCACCTTACACTCCTAACATAGCATTCCTGGATGTAAGTTTAGGATAATGGGTAAAACACATCATGAGTTATGACTTGTCAAACTTGGAAATTTTGAAACGCTATAAGAGCCTTTTTCATAGATCCAGTCACATTTGTGTTAAAAGTTATTTTTTAACAGGGGGGCTCCCTGGCCCCCCCCCCTTAGAATCGCCTATGGAGGTGAATTAGTTGGAGGAATATTGAACTGGCTAGCCTCAGTTCTTCATCCCTGAATTTGGATTATAGCCATAATATTAATTCATTATACACATTATATTTTTCACCTTTCTTGTCACTATTAAACTGACTAGTGTGGAGAAAAGAGATGACTTTCCAAAATTAGGTTGCATATGTATTAGTTATTGGGGGTTTAGAAAACCTGGAAGGACCAAGCAGATTTTTTTGATTTTTTTTTGGATGAGGTTGCAATACTTTGAAAAAAAGTTTGAAATGATTTCCTATGCGTTTTTAGAGCTATATTGAATTATGCGGTATTATATGCTGTCCGGGTTTTCTAAACCCCCTTAGTTATTCCATGGTACATTGCAAGGGATATTACTGATATAATTATTTGCATCTAAAAGCTCAAAGGCTACTGTGACAGGCTCGATACATATACTATGCCCATATTGAGACTTCTTTCATTCTTTAAACAAGTTCTTGCCCTGTTACCACCTCTTCTCATTATTGTTGATTCAGAAGTAATAAAAGCAAACCCAAAAGTGTCTACAAAGCACCAAAACTACTTCCTAAGGAGTTGATTATCTACCACAGTTTTCTACTGAATGACTAACTATCTGCTTTGCCTGCTTTCCTGCCTTCCTACCTTCCTGCTTGCCTGTGTTCATACATGCGTGCATGCGTGCATGCATGTGTGCCTCACGCATGCATGTGTGCCTGTGCCTGCCTGCCAATGATAACAAAAATTGAAAATGCCATACAATTACAACACTACCATAGATGAGTAAGAACTGACCTCGGGGATTGCAAATCTCACTTTTGATCGTCGAGAATCGGGCCTGCGTGAAATATTCCAGCATTACAAAAAGCATAATGGATTGGAGTGCTATGCCAGCATAATTCTAGCATATTAGGTGGATATTTCAAAAACCAATGGAGCTTAATTCCATGAAAATAGATTAATACTCCCTAATAGAGCAGTCAGTGGAAACTACAAACTGCAATAGAGTACTCAAATGCTGGATACTCTCTAATCGGACAGTCACTTTGTAGTGAAATACTCTACATATAACAGAGCATTCACTGATTACAATTTATTATTATTTTTTATTAAGGCTTTACAGCACAAGTGCTGAAGGTTTGTAGGACACCTGGTCCTACAGCATGTTTAAAATTGTTACATACAGTAAAGTGTGCTTGAAAAGGTGGAGAAAGGAGAAAATATCCATGACTGGACCTGGGCAGCCTCAAACCTGTGGCCATTCGATTTATGCTTGAATGCTTACAGGAGGCTGCCAGGCAGTCAGGATGTTTTCTCCTTTTCAATTTCAAGTATATATCCATAGGAAGTCTAGAGAGTGACTTATTATCTCAATGTTCCCCTTGTAGAACCAAATGGAATGTTTCAAGATAATTATTAAAAAATGCTGTCAATATAATAGGAACACTGAAGAACACAATAGGTGAAAAATGTGTGGAATTTCTGATGAAAAATTTTTGTACATATTTATTTGACTCAGGTCTATTGATAGCTCTCTCAAGCATATTTTAGGGTAATATGGGTGTAAGTCACCAAAGTCAACATGCATTTAACTACATGCATCCCATTCAGATTTGATTATGGGAGCCATTTAATGTTACAGGCATGTTTGACTGGATGAATGGAAAAGCACAGTAATATCACAGGAGATTCTGTTTTGTGTCTATCTGTTATTTAGAGTTTGTGGACATGATTTGTTTTCAACTAAACTAGAGGTGGACTTTACCAAAGACCTAAATGGGTACAGGACTGTCATTTTGCTAGGCACCGGCCGATTATGCCGGCATAATTTAAAGCATAATAGGTGACCAAAAGCATCAAGCATAATGCCAGCATAATGCCAGCATAATAGGGACGATATTTGAAAATTTAATTAAAATGCGCAATACGCGCCTGAAAGAAAGCAAATATTCACTGCCAATAGTAATATTAGTGCATTTCATATTTAAAAACACGTCATATAACTTATTACACCGTTTCTTTGTTGGTCATTCACACTTTGCAGGAATAAGATCGAGATACTCTAATAGAGCAGTCACTTACTCTAATACAGCATTCAGGAAAGGCTGATATACTGTAATAAAACAGTCAGTCCTAGAGCATAATCTTGATTTTGAAAGCGTAATTTTGAGCATAATAGGCTTAATTTTTGAGCAATGCTTCATAATAGGTAAAATTTTGGGCATAATAGGCCGGAGCCTACATTTTGCATTATTTGTGATGTGGGTGTAGTTGCACTCAAAGCCACACCTGGTCTTTATACTGATGTTGTACAATGAACACCTAATAAACCAACAACTTGTGACAACTTACCACCATTGTAACCACTCAGGCTGTGTCTTATTAGTCACCATTTTTTCACACATCTGTTACATTATGGCATGGGCTATCCTAGTCAATCTTTAATAGTATCTGACTTCGATTTCTATCCAGCTCTCCAACAGAAATGTGATCAGTCTCCTGCACTCATGTTAACAGTGCATGACAATTAAACAACATCCCCATAATAACTCCACCTACTGTACTATGCTCAAATAAAATATTTACAAATCAGTTGAGACTATGCCCTTGGATCTTAAACCTTGATTTTGCCTCCATTTTATAATCCATGAAGATCCTCATTATTAGGTCTCTAATCTACTATTCATACCATGGCCAATCAGGATTGATGATATATATGCAGCTTTTATTGGCCCTGCAGCCCTCAGGCTTGGGTATAAGGCAAATTAATTGTGGCCATAGTACAACTATTGTGTTCTAAATTATACGTAGATAATGGCATATTTGTGACCGAATTTGACAATACCAGGCTCATGCATCTATTTTCTGAACCATAACTCAGTACTGTACAATATACCATCAATTACAATCATAATGCTATAAAAGACAGGGGCGTAGCCAGGGGGGTTCAAAGGGTTCGGACGAACCCCCTTTTCAGAGTTAAGTTTTATTAATCGTGATACTGGTTAACTAGAACTGAATTAACTTACACAAATCCACTGAAATGGGTAGCTACAGGTCTTCAGGCAGAGGAATTCAAGTACCTCTACTCGCTATTGCGAATGAATTTATAAGAATACACATGTTTACACGTGTACACGGCCCCAGACCCCCGCTGTGGAGATTCTATACTTAGGGCAGAACCCCCCTTTTGGAAATCCTGCCTACGCCCCTGAAAGAATTGTTTGAAATACGTGGCTGTATTAGGCCAATAGCATACTGAGAAGTCAAGCAAGTAATAGTGTTTTGTCAAGTTTGATCACACAATTACACTATAATAAATAATTTTACAAGTAGTCATTAATCAGCGTAATACTATAGTTTTGTGAATTGCATGTTTTGTCTATAGGTTCTGCTGGACTTACTGTTGGAAGCATTACTGCTATTTCACCTTATTTGTATTGATACTTGACTAATCTTTCTACATTGTTTGTTGACTTTGTATGTAGTTGGTTAGTTTGAATTACTGCTGTTAGATAGGCATAGTTTTACACTGCTGCTGAGCATACTGCTGAACAATTCGCTAGGCATACTGCTTTCTTGAAATTAGTTGTGTATTGATTTTTTAAATTCATTTATTTTGATGATCAGCTAATTTTGTGCTTCTTTTGTTGATTGGACGAATAGTCAAACTTCTTGATCCCAGTCATAAATGCTTCAACAGAGAATATAGAAGTGACTATATATCTTTGCTGTAAGTGTTTTTTTTTTGTTTTTTTCTTTTTTAATTTATTTATTTATTTATTTATTTATTTATTATTTAAATCATATGTAGCTGTATTTAATGATATAATATGGGCTAATATTATTCCGTAAAAGTACTTTCATCACATAAGATGTCTCTAGAATGATTTTTAAAAGCAGCATTTTATGCAGTGCAGGTCACTTTTGAAGGGTTAGTACAGTGCATTTAGTTGATTGTAACTAGAAAATTTTAATGAGACTATAATATCAAACAGTACAGTAGTAGCTATACTAATTAAGAGGGATCCCTGAATGCCTTTAAGTTTGTTTGTCAATTATTTACAGTATAATAATTATACACAACATAATTTAAATATAGCACCAAGTATTGTGCTTTCAGAATGTAGTTAAATTACATAATAGCACACTAAAACAGTGGCTAAATGGTAGCAATTTACTTTATACGGTATATATAACACCAGGGGCGTCAGAGTAAAAGTGAAAGTGGTAAGGCTCAGTCTGGGGAATGTCTCCAGGCATTTTTGAGAAGTAAATTTGGGCTGTAGCTAGCACTGTGTGCAAGTGCTAGTTAGCTCAGCTACCTGAAAAGTGTTTAATGACATAACTGGACACTGCCAAAAAGCACCACCATAATACTGTTTAACTCTTAAAGCTTCTTATCGTTTGAGTTTAGATAAATGATTCCAAAATAACTTCAAAGAGATACACAGCACTGAAAGCTGAATATATGATAAATATTTTTAGAGGCGCCTAATGCGGTTAAAGTTGACTTAAAGTTGTTTTCGGTAAAAAAAAAACACGTTAGATATCAATTGTTGCCATTAAAATATTTGCTATCATTGCATGCTTACTACTTTTGGTTTTAACTTCATCAAGTTTGAAAGTTTTTTTTAAATTTCCAGCCAAAATGTGGTGAGGCTCTGGCCTCGCTGGTCGCACCTACTCTGACGCCCTTGTATTAATAACACAGTCAAGTTTATCAACACATGTATACATCCATACAAAATACAAAGCTATGTGTACAAAACATTAAGGATTAATTTGCAAAAGCAATGTGCAGTATGCAAAGAATTTAATTTAAATTGTACAAAATTTTGGTCTGATTTTAATTTCCACAAAGGGAGCTTAAGTCACTGGTAATTTAGCCATATTCCATACACATGATTGTATCGAGCAAAGTGAGAGCAATACCTATACTACCATCCTCCAGAGTTACCACCAACATGTCTGGTTATTGCTCAACTACAACTGACACATAAACCTCCATCCCTATCCCTGGTTGTAAATGTCATACCTGTCCATGAGTGTGTACTGAATAGATCATTTGTAACTCCATCATATCCTGATATGGTTAATGAATATTGTTCAGTTGCTGGTCCTACTCTAAAGTTACTGTATGATAGATAACCATTTGTTCCATTAGATACATAGCTCCCACTGTCCTTGCATTTGATTGGTAAGCAGTGGTGTATCTAGACTTGCTCTAGGAGAGGGGGTTTAAGACATGCCCCCCAGTGGCGATTCTAGACCTGGTCTACAGGGGGGGCCCAGTAGGGAACAACATAACTGTTGTTGTTTGGCTATAGTATAAAGTAATATTTTCAGGGGGTCTGGGGGTGCAACCCCCAGAAGCTGCAGGATTTTTGCAATTTAAAGGCTTGAAAACAGCCTAAAATTTGTTCTAAAAACATGAAAAATGCTAAAAATAACAATGCCAATCTATACAGCAACTTTTCCCCAAGATTTCCTGCCCCCCCCCCCCTTAGAATCGCCTATGATGCCCCCTCCATAATTTTTTTTGTTCAACAGCTGCAAAATGGCACCTGAGGCCATTTCAGCTACAAAAAGCATGCTTTTAGAGTTTCATGAAGTATTTAACCTGTATAGTATAGCGTAGTGTAGTGTAGTGTAGTGTAGTGTAGAGTAGTGTAGTATAGCATAGTGTAGTATAGCATAGTAATTGTATCCGGAATCTGCTCAGAGGCAGGCCAGACACAGCCAAGTTAAGTGACTGTGCCCCCCACAGGAGAGCTGCCTCCTCTGCTTTTCAACAGAGTGGTTTGGAGATTCAAACTACTCACTGTATTAAGTCTGTATATACAGCACAGAGAACAGCATGAAAGTCTGTTCAGATTGTACAAGTAGCTAACACTAACAACATCTAAGCCTCCAGAGCCCTCTTGGTTTACAAGGATCTATAGAATAATTATGATGATAAAAGCCACAAGAACACCAGGAAGACACCTCCTTATTACTTAATCAATTATCACCATCAACAGGTGATTTAATCATATGCTCAATTGGTGGTTGTTAATTAGAATCATCATAAATACTGGCATCATGACAGCTCAATACTAATAATTTGATGAGTAATTAAAGTTTCACTGGTTAGATAATGCAATCACCCTTGAAATGCTGGTGATTGTGGGTTTCATAGTGTCTTCAGTTTGTTAGGACACTAGCCAATTTTAGCAGGGCCTATTCCCTAGCTACAAAGCTCAGCTGTAGATATGTCATAGTTGGTAAGACAATGGATGGCACATAGGCCATACCAAGAGTTCATATATAATAATATAAAGGCAGGGCCCTCCTTTTATATTATTATTATGAACTCTTGGCATTATCAAAATTCTCCAGTCAGGCCACCAAATCCATCTTCATAATCTACCCAGAGTCTGTTAATGTCAGCACTTCTATCAGGTTTTCTTGTCTATGCATCATCTTGTATAATAGTTGCATTGTATAGTAACAAAGTGACTGTACAGACTCATCAAAGCACAGTTCGGTCTCTAGATACATGAATATGTTTATGACTTCCCGCTACCAGATGGAGAATGTAAACACCACATGTATTGTATTGTATTGTATTAATGCTTTACAGTGACCAGCACTGAAGGTCATCATTACCATATAACTATAATGATAACTGATGGGTCATGTTACTATTATTAGATTTGTTATGATTAGTCAGTGATGATGACAGTACATCATTGCTTAGTCATGTGTTACACATGTGGTAACCTGACTAGTGAATCAGCAATGTGTGGTATATGTGTTGTAACATGTGGGGTAGAGTAAACATGTCAGCAGTAGTTTGTGTATGGTGAGTACTGATGAGTCATTGTAAGTAAGTTCTGTACAATTCGGTTACACAGTTGATGAAGCTGTATACAACAGTACAAAAAGTGGTTGATAATATATCTATCAACAGCCATTGGTCAATTTTGGCTCTTAAGTTTATTACATATTAATTACTGTAACAGTAACTGCTTTTATAATTATTGACACCAACTCAGTCTACTATGTTTCCACATACTCCATTATCCTACAACTCATAGCAATGTACTGTACACAATCTTCAATTGTCACATACTGCACTGTAAGTGAAAACAAATTCTGTAGGCTTTCAAATATGTGTCTGATAATAAGGCTAATTAACACATAGTGCTAAACAGATTTTGTATCTTCCTGTATTGTATGTAGCTAAACTGTGCCAGTGTAATAGACTCATCCCTATAATTTCAATGACCAATGCATTCTGTAACTTTGTATAGACTATTGTCATATGGTAGACTCCTGTAAGCGTTCGAGCGTAAATCGGAGGGCTGCAGGTTCGAGGCTACCTAGGTCCAGTCATGGATTTTTTCTCCTTTCTCCAACTTTTCAAACACACCTTAAGTAGTTAAAGTCTAAGTAGCTAAGGTCTTTGAGCAGTCTGTAGGACCAGGTGTCCTACAGACCTTCAGCACTTGTGCTGTAAAGCATTAATAAATAAATAAATAATAAATAAATATACTAATTTAAGATATAAAGTGTTATAATAAAATTCGAACAATATTTGTGACTGGGCCTGTAAAAATAGGGCATGTGGACACTTGACTTTTGCCTACTTTTTCAAACTTCCATCACTTGTAACATTTTATACTACATTATGCTATGGCAATGCAATTTTCAGCACTTAGTAGGCATTTAATTGGCTTTACGATACAAGCTACAGAATGCAAATATTCCATTCCAGTACTGAGATGTAACCTGTAGCATGACAGGGTGTAGTTTGTGCCCACATGCCCTGTTTTCGCAGGCCCGGTCACATTTGTGACAGTGTATCTGTTAAGTGTCAATAGTGAAACCATTCAAACGCATTGTAAACAAGAATGTTATGTTATTCATAGCCATAGGTCTGGATGAATTCCAAATATAATCAACCTTGCTCCTATATAAAGACTTGGTTTGTAACATTCAGGAAGCTTCAAAGTCTTGACCATAGCAAAGAGTATAGATAAGGGCACCATGGATGCTATCATGATGATTACAACATTTATGCTGCTTGTGATAATGGTCGCTCATGGTTGTCCAATTGTTACATCTCTTGATGGAAGTTGCTGTAAAGTTGGAAAGGACTTCAAATTTACTACATCACCAACCCAATCTCATGTATACAACATTACAAATTTCTGTGGTAACTGTGCTCACGTTGCTGAAGGATACTGTGATGCCTACACTGCTGGAGGAGGATGGCTGGTCATTCAGAGGAGGCAAGATGGAAGTGAGAACTTTAGGAGGAAATGGGAAGACTATGAAAATGGATTTGGTAGCCTGACTGGAGAATTTTGGTATGGATTGAGTGCAATCCACTGCCTTACCAAACAAGGACAGTGGGAACTACATATTGATTTACGTTTACCAATGGAACAAAAGGTTATCTGTCATATAGTAACTTTAGTGTAGGACCAGCCACTAAACAGTATCCATTAACCATATCAGGATTTGATGGAGTTACTGATGATCCATTTGAAAAAGATTCCCTGAATGGTGCAACGTTTTCAACCTATGACAGAGATAATGATTCATGGGATAAAAACTGTGCTGTTCGTCATTATTATGGAGGATGGTGGTTTAGAGCTTGTTCTGCAATTCGTTTAAACAGTCAGTACAAAAGTATACATGCAATAATCCTCAATGGTGTATATCATTCTCTGCCATTTGTGCAAATGAAGATTAAGCCAAAGAGTTGCATCATTTAATTCCATCAATGATGAGATGTGTGAATTTCATTGACTGTTTATCGTGTAGCAATAATAAAATTCTTGTACAAATGACTTTAACAATTAGGCTAAGATTATATGCATAATGTCATACTTTATCAATGTATGCTACACATACGTATATTGTTTTGTTGTTCTAGACACATTATAGTTATATTCATACATATAATTCTACTATGATCGGTTGTTTACAATTCCTTGTGCATATAATCATTATTCTTTATGGCTCGAAGAGCGTGTTGCTGGGGATCAAGTCTCCACTGTGTCTGGAATAAATTTTCCGCATTCTTCATATTTTAGTTACACTCTTTTCAAAGGCTTTAAGCTTGCTCAATGCCTACGGGAATAGCACACACAGAGAATAGTAAATAACTATAATATGATAAAACTGCATAATAATGAATGCTAATAGTGAAGATTAAGCCTTTAATGCTTCATGCTAGCTGCACAAATGCATCCATTTAAGTGCTACCAATAAAATAATAATGCATTTACATACAGCCATTATTGAAATTCTTATTAATTGTGGGGTAACATACTATCTGAGTTTAACATGTGAGGTAAGTAAACATGTCAGCAGTGATATGTAAAGAGTCAAATTCTGTGTAGAAGGAGTAGTTCTCATATTCGAGTCCACCATTTTTCTTTCTATTATCCATTTACTAGTACATCACATGCTTATCAAACTATTACATTTTATGACATTTCTGCATGGCATTTATTAGCCACTTGCATGTTGTATACTACCCAATAACCCATCTTCTTCTTGTTCATATCATATGTGTAGCTAGTTAATATTCACATCGAAAAATAAAACTTATATCAGTTCCAGATTACATAGCTACTGAAACAATCGCAATTAATTGTTTCATTCATTGCTATAATATTATGCAAGTTAGCAAATAAATTGGAAATACTTACAGTATACGTAGCTACATGATGTATTACAATAGTTTATGACACACAGGAGGAACTAGTGGAGGAGATAATATTACTTGTTAAACTGTATTAATGAAAAAATCTCCTGTTATAAGTTACACAAGTGTGTATAACATTAAGGTGTTTATCAAGCTGTTAATCTGCATCAAATGATTCTAAAGTAGCTACTGATTCTATGACACTGTAGCTGCAGTGGTAGTACCTGTTGCACAATTATAATAAAATAATTACATAGTATACATAATGATGTGCATCTAGCAAATTGTTATAGCACGTGCATGTGCATATAATAAGATTGTGTTAATGACAAAACAATTATACAGTAGCTATGATATGTGATCTTACTTGTGATAGTATAACCTACTAGTGAATGAAATGATGGTACACTGTAGAATTAGAATGATGTGTTTGTGAGTGAGTTGTCATAAATTTTAGTCTACATTTGCCATTTAGTTACTAGAGTTATGAATATAATTATGTTTACCACATGGGGAATGTGAACAGTACATGTCATCATTACCATACATGATAACTGATGGGTCATGTTACTATTTTTAGATTATAGATTCATAATGATAGCATATTGTTACTTAGCCATGTGTTATACATGTTGGTGACCAGACAAGTGAAATCAGCAATGTGTGGACTATGTTGTTATGTGTGGCATAAAGTAACCTTGACCATGTTAGCAGTGACTTGTGATGAGTTGTGGACTTTTACACTAGATTATTGCATGCTGTGTTAGTACTATATGACACCAAGTATCGTGGAGGAAATATTTCACTGTAGTTAGGATGGTAAAGAAGCCCGAGATATTTTAAACTTGGAGAGGGATTTATATACATCTAAAACACTTTTACTCCACCTACACAGTAATCAATAGCTTTTCTCTGATACAAGTCTTAAGACAGACTCATCTTAGTCCTGCAATTATTAATGTTGCATAATATGATTATTTTGTACCAAAACTAATCTTAAACCTCTTCCAAAATGCTGGACATTTAAGTTCATATTTTCTTTTCTTTTCTGTATACTGTCTATTGTAATGACATGTAACTGCATTGAGCTTATATTAAGTTTTGTCCATGTTATAAGCTGATAAGTTGCATAAATCTGAAATAATTAGACAGGCTATAAGACTGGTTATTGCAGAGACTGGAAGCAGTAATAAAGAAAGAAGCCATGCCATAAAGAAGATTGTGAATATAATTATAAACATACTGTGGTGGTATAAAAGCAGATATCAGGTGTATGAAACATCGCTGCAAAGCTTTATGATCACAGGGTGAAGTGGCTAGTGTACGGTGGCTTCTAAAAGTATGATTGTTATATCACTTCTCTTGGAGTCATGGTAGTTGATGGCTGTCCTGTTGCTCCATTTATTAATGAAAGTTGTTGTGAAGTCAACGGAAATGAGTTCAAGTTTTCTACCTTCCTCAAGTCACATGTCTACAAAATTGGTAACTTTTGTGGAGATTGTGAACTGGTAGCTGAAGGATACTGTGATGCTGTCAGTAGGATGGCTGCTTAATCACAGGAGAGTAGATGGAAATGTTGACTTTTACAGAGACTGGATAGATTATGAAGACGGATTTGGTAGTTTGACTGTAGAATTTTGGTATGACCTGCGTGCTATCTATTTCCTTATCAATCTCCTGTGATGATGATCTGAATTGTGATGATATCCTGTCTTGTGGTAATACTGACAGTCAACCTTACGTCATACGCATTCATCCTCAACATGACTGTTTAGATATAATTGTCGTTGTAAACTCTTTCCATGATCATTTGTCGATGAACATGTCATCTCTTCAAATTGAAAATCATGTCCATTCATTTCCAAGGTGATGTATGATGTCATTCACCTCACCCTGCCACTCACACCTGATTGCATAAAGAGCAGTTTACAGTTTTCCTGATGATTGTGACTGGACAGGACACACCAATCCCCTTCTTTCTCGTGATTACATTACCCTGTTTGAAACACATACTTCCTGTGGTGCCTATGCTTCGAGTGAAACAGATTCATAATTCTTTGGATCTGTGAAAGAGTATATATAGGTTGACAAATCATAACTCCTCACATGTTAACCTATCACTCATTAAGATAACACATAGAAATGGGCTCAAGTTGGGAGTGTAAAGTGATTGAATTTCATGGTGGCATAGCTTAGCTATTTATTAATTAATTTTATTAATTAATTTTTTTGTTAAAAGACTAATTTTATTAAAGGAAATGTACTCCCCACAAGCACACACTGTAAAATTTGAACACTGTGGCAAGTAGAGAATGACTCATTTACTCCTTTATTTTTCACCACCACTGTTGGAATGGGTGATGCTGCCACTCAGTTTTATAAGAGATTGATCAACCTCTTGAGTTGGTTTTTCTTTTGGAGAGGTGAAGGAATGGGTGAGATGTAAATTAAACTTTCCTTTGTTGAGATCTGCAGTTTTGTGTATTTGTTGTGCCTGGTCTAGTTTGCATTGTCCATGCAGTTGCCGAGGCACCAACTGCTGTACAGGTCACAGAGGCTCTTTTTTCTTTCCAACAATTTGCTTATTTTTCACCTATTATACTTCATATTTTCCTCAGCAATAATCTTTGTTAATTGACCATTCCTAAGTGCTATATAAAATTTTACTTTAAAGTGATTGTTCTGTTGGAGTATTGCAATCTGCACTTGCTCTTACCTAGACTGGATTTTATTCACATCAAAGAAGTACCATTTTCTTTAACATAGCTTACACAAGAATTTTGTAATCAACCCATAGAGTTTTGTGATGCAGAAGATATGAGGATATATCATATAGCTGTTTTTTGTTTTTTAAATGATACATTTAACTATCTACATACTGTAAAGCCTATAGTTACAACATAATAATTATGTTATCAAAAAGGTGCCCAATTGAATAAGATTCATGATAATTATATCTAATTAATATATAATCAGTCAAATAACACATATCATCACTGATGAAATTAAATGATGCAGTCTTTTGGTCTGATTTTGATTTCTATGAATGGTAGAGGATACCACTGGCCATTGAGGTATATTGTATATTTGTTGTTGTATGGATGGTTGAGACGTATGCCGGAGCAGGTATTGTACCACCATCCTCCAGAGTTACCATCACTATTTTGTGCAGCACAATTCTTGCTTGACTGATCATTGTCTCTGTCTCTTGTTGTGAATTTCATGCCATTCAGTGACCAGGCATAATGTTTTTCAATGATATAAAATGGATCATTAGTAACGCCATCAAATCCGGATATATTTAATGGATACTGTTCAGTGGCTGGTCCTACTCTAAAGTTACTGTACGATAGATAACCTTTTGTTCCATTAGTAAATGTATAGTCAATACGTAGCTCCCACTGGCCTTGGTTAGTGAGGCAATGGATAGCACGTAAACCAAACCAAAATTCTCCACTCAGACTACCAAATCCATCTTCATATTCCATCCAATTCCTGCTAAAATCAACAATTCCTTGTTTTCTTCTCTGGATAACCAGCCATCCTCCTCCAACTGTTTCTGCATCACAGTATCCTTCGGCTATCTGTTTACACTCTCCACAAAAATTTGTAATGACATATATACGAGATTGCGAAGGTGACAGTGAGAACATAAAGATGTCACCCTTAACTTCACAACAACTTCCATTAACAGATGCTATAATAGGACAGCTATAAACAGCCACCATTCCTAATTGTAGTAGAACTGCTACAATCATCATCATCAGCATCAAAAGTTGGAGTATTCCAATTACCAAGAAAATCTTTCTTGATCCTTCATAACAACTGATGTTCAAGTCATACCTGATCACTCTTTTTATACTACCTGTTTGGGTAATCGAGTCTGGTTTGTAAGTGCTTACTCAGTAGGTGAATAGAAATGTACAGTTTTTGTTGTGCAAATTTATAAAATGTTGTTTTAGCACAATTTACAGCTAGTGCATGTTGCATCAACAGGCTTGTCATGCTTATGGTTGTGTGCGTGATAAAGATTTTTTTTAATTCACCAATTTAAATGTGACTGTTTTTTCCACAGGTTTATATGTTGGAGAACATTAATAATTAAACCACATTATAAATGTGCAAAAACTGCACTGTTAAGTTGCTGATTTATTAGCTATGCTTGAAGTGTGCTAACATGATGTGTGCAACTTCAAAAAACACCACTATGCATAATCCTCTCTCATTATATGTACAGAACATTTCTACAGTGTTATATTGTTTGTTTTTTTTTAAATCTATGTTAAAAGTGTCTGTGTATCTGAGAACAAGAATCTTGACATCGAATCTATATTAATCTTCCTAGCCAGATGGTGACTTGATATTAACAGAACTAGCGCTCTGTGTAAGAACACATTGAGCAACACAGCCTGAGGTTCTGAATTTCCAATGTATGGTTAAATAATGCTAGCATGATTTATACTGACCTTAAGGGTTGCTTATTAAACTGACATCCTTTTAGGGACCTGTAGGAAGGTTGCCAGTTTATATTTATGATTTATTTCTTTATACAGTATGAACTACAAGATTTAGCTGTAGCTAGCTTGATGTAGAAGTGTTGTGATCAGCATATAATAGCCTAATGAGCATAATTGTTTCCTCCTTGAAAAGATAAGGAAACAAGGTTTCCGGTTAGAGCATTTATGGGGCTGCAGCAATAACAAAAAAATCTTAATGCAAATCTGTGAAAGAGCATTCATTATGCATGATTGCTGAGTGAGACTTGTGTGATGTGATATCTTTACAATTTTTTTCTAGATCTACACACTTATGTCATTACCACACTTGTGATCATAATGAACGAATACATTCTTAAGCATTGAAGTGTGTATCACGAAACCACCTAACTTCAAAGGCAACATAAAAACCTTACTAGTAGAATAAAATATTTGAATTTTAATGATCAAAGAAAAAGTAGTGAATAAAGGAAATAGCTAGAGGTGGTGAAAAAAGTTGAAGTGCTACTTCTAAAAACCAGGCACTATACAGCTAGCTATAGCCTCAACAATGTATAAATTACACACTATGATTATTTGTAATGATATATTGTACTGTATAAAAAATAATTATATCAATAATAGATGTAATTGGTGAATTATTCTATTTCTCTAATTACGTTCCTATGTTTTTATCAAGACACGACTAAGCTAAAGTAGTAGCTAAGCAAAAGTGGGAAGAAAAGGAACCAGTGGTATTTTCCCAATGAAAGGAGGCAGGCCATTGTTGCCACTGGACAGCTACATTAAACAGTATTTTTAAAGCCTTTGAGATAAAGGCAGTGTGGTGAATACAGTTCTAGTTTTGGCTTGCGCAAAAGGCTGTGCTACCAAACATGACAGCAACTTGCTAACCACCAATGGAGATTATATCACTATTACTAATGAAATTCGTGCTACATAGAATGGGTTTTGGCAATAATAGAGTAACACCTGAAGCATTTGATGAGCTCAAGCCACAATTTTCAAAATGTTGTGAAAATACTTTATAGTTTAGTTATAAACTGGGATCAAACAGGGATTCAATACATTCATGACATTTCATTGACAATCGAGAATGAAGGTGCTAAGCAAGTTGAAAATATGAGGCTAAAAAGTAAATAACAAATTACTGCTGTGTTTGCAGTGTCAAATAGTTATTTTCTGCCTCCACAGATAATTTATCAAACTGCTGCTTACTAGAAACCAAGTTAATATTACCCTTGCTTTATTTAAGTGCTGATGTAAGACAATCAATGTTTGTAAATTGATTTTGTAAGAGTTTCTAAGCTAAAGTAGCATGTTTATCATTTAGCTGATGGGCAAATATAAGTAAAAGTCATTCTATTTGCTTCAAAAAGTTGAACACAGCACCTCTTCAACCACACAATTATATCTGCATCCACCACGTTGTTGTCTGGTTCAATAGCTATGCATTGGTTTCCTTTCAATGCAACCCTTGGCTTTGTGGTCTGTTCAGCAGGCTCCTTAAGATCACTATTGATCTTCCTTTGCACAGTTCACTTGTCAATAATGACAATTGAGATTATGGCGTTTAATGCACAGTTGTTCACTAGACATAATAATAATGACTTCCCCACAACCAGATGTAGAAACAGTAATGTAAGCATTACCATTATATGATAACTGATGCGTCATGTTACTATTGATAGATTTGTTGATGTTGTCATAATGATGAGTCAGTGTAATTACTTAGTCATGTGTTATAAAAGTTGGTAATGTAACTTGTGAATCAGCAATTTGTGGTATACGAGAGTTGCAACATGTGGAGTAATGTAAACATGTCAGCAGTGATGTGTGATGAGTCATATAATGGATTTGTCAATACTGTATGTACAGTACTTTGAATCCACAGCAGAATCAGGATATTGTGAGTTTCATGTTTACTATTTCTCATTATGTTACAACTCTTAACGCTGTACATGTTCCAAAGCTATGAATTCAAAGAACAATAGTACCTTACTGTAAGTGATATCTAATCAAAAACAGCCAAGCTGTAAAAAAAGGTACGGCCCCCAAAAAGGCCATGGTGAAAAAAGATGTGAAATCCAAAGTGGCGGCCAAGAAATGGCTGTGATGGTAGGTTAATGGTTACATTTTAATAACAACAATCCAGGTGAATTTGGTGCCAAGACCAAGCGGCACAAAATTCACCTGAATTGTCGTTATTAAAATGTAACCATTAACCTACCATCACAGCCATTTCTTGGCCGCCACCTTGGATTTCACATCTTTTTTCACCATGGCCTTTTTGGGGGCCGCACCTTTTTTTACAGCATGGCTGTTTTTGATTAGATATCACTTCTTTTTGTATTTGTATACTGCAAAGCCGGCCTATGGCTGGCTTTGGGGCTTTTTTAACCCATGTGTTTTTTTCTTTACTACAGGAAGAAGAAAAGAACTTAAAGAAGAATTTTAGTACTTCAATTATTTTTTTGATTTTATTAGTAATTATACAAATTATATACATATATTTATTACATGCCCATTATGCCCCACAGGATATTTTTTTGCAGCTGATCTCTGTACTGGGTGACTTGAAATGTAGCTGAACTATATACAGGATGGTTTCTTTGTAGCTGAACTCTCTACAAGGTAACCTCTTCTAGCTGGTCTCTCTACAGGGTATTTTGTTTCTAGCTGAACTCTCTACAGGTGATTTGTTTGCAGCTAAACTCTCTACATGATGGTGTCTTTGTAGCCGAACTCTCTACATGATGGTTTCTTTGTAGCTGAACTCGCTATAAGGTGACTTCGTCTAGCTGAACTCTCTACAGGGTGATTTTTTTGTAGCTGAACTCTCTGCAGGGTGATTTGTTTGCAGCTGAACTGTCTACATGATGGTTTCTTTGTAGCTGAACTCTCTACAAGGTGACTTCGTCCAGCTGATCTCTCTACAGGGTGATTTGTTTCTAGCTGAACTCTCTACAGGTGATTTGTTTGCAGCTAAACTCTCTACATGGTGGTTTCTTTGTAGCTGAACTCCCTACATGATGGTTTCTTTGTAGCTGAACTCTCTACAAGGTAACTTCTTCTCTACAGGGTGATTTGTTGTAGTTGAATTCTGTACAAGGTGGTTTGTATGAGGCTGAACTCTCTACATGGCGGTTTCATTGTAGCTGAATTCTCTATAGAGTGATTTTTGTTTGCAGCTGAACTCTCTATATGATGGTTTCTTTGTAAGTGAACACTCTACAAGGTGACTTCTTCTAGCTGATCTTTCTACAGGGTGAATTGTTGTAGCTGAACTATCTACAAGGTAACTTCTTCTAGCTGATCTCTATACAGGGTGATTTGTTTGTAGTTGAATTCTGTACAGGTGGTTTCTTTGTAGCTGAACTCTGTACATGATGGTTTCTTTGTAGCTGAACTCTTTACAAGGTGACTTCTTCTAGCTGAACTCTCTACGGGTAATTTCTTTGTAGCTGAACTCTCTATATGATGGTTTCTTTGTTGCTGATAGGGACCCGCCGATTATGCTGGCATAATTATGAGCATAATAGGTGTCTGAAAGCATTGAGCATAATGCTAGCATAATAGGTAGAATATTTGTGTAATAGTATGAATTCTTGCTTATCAAAATAGCTATCACAGAAAGATCGATATACTCTAATAGAACAGTCAGTAACTCTAATAGAACAATCACATGGCTGACTGTTCTATTAGAGTATATCGGTCTTTTCTGTGATATGCATTTTGACAAGTAAGTTTGTGCTTCAGCCACTTATTATTTATCCATAAATTGGAAATTATTAGCAGAGCATGAGAACTGAGGCATAAATAATTGGGCGTAATTTGAGCATAATGGGTAAGTATTGAGCATAAATTTAAGCATAATAGGTAAATTTTTGAGCAGTGCAGCATAGCAAATAGGTAAAATTATGAGCATAATCGGCGGGTCCCTAGTTGATGAACTCTCTACAAGGTGAATTCTTCTACCTGATCTCTCTACAGGGTAATTTGTTTGTAACTGAACTCTGTACAAGTGCGTTTTTGTGGGTGATCTCACTGCAGGTTGATTTGTTTGAAGCTGAACTCACTAAAGGGTGATTTTGCTGGTAGCTGAACTCCTTGCATTGTATCTAGTTTCTAGCTGATCTCTCTACAGGGTGATTTGTTTGTAGCTGATCTCTCTACAAGTTGATTTGTGTGTAGCTGATCTCTCTGCAGGTTGATTAATTTGCAGCCGATCTCTCTACAAGGTAATTTGTTTGTAGCTGAACTGTCTATAAAGTAATTTATTTGTAGCTGATCTCTCTGCAGGTTGATTTGTTTTAGCTGAACTCTCTACAGGGTGATTTACTTGTAGCTGAACTCCTTACAATGTGTCTAGTTTCTAGCTGATCTCTCTACAGGGTGATTTGTTTGTAGCTGATCTCTCTACAAGTTGATTTGTGTGTAGCTGATCTTTCTACAGGTTGATTTGTTTGTAGCCGATCTCTCTACAGGGTAATTTGTTTGTAGCTGAACTCTGTACAAGGTGCTTTTTTGTAGGTGATCTCACTGCAGGTTGATTTGTTTGTAGCTGAACTCACTAAAGGGTGATTTGCTTGTAGCTGAACTCCTTACATTGTGTCTAGTTTCTAGCTGATCTCTCTACAGGGTGATTTGTTTGTAGCTGAATTCTCTATAAGGTGATTTGTTTGCAGCTGAACTCTCTACATGGTGGTTTCTTTGTTGCTGAACTGTCTACAGGGTGTTTTGCTTGTAACTGAACTCCCTGCAGGGTGATTTGTTTCTAGCCTATCTCTCTACAGGTTGATTTGTGTGTAACTGATCTCTCTACAAGCTGATTGGTTTGTAGCTGATAACTCTGCAGGTTGATTTGTTTCTAGATGATCTCTCTACAGGTTGATTTGTTGTTGCTGATCGCTCTAAAGGTTCATTTGTTTGTAGCTGAACTCTCTGCAAAATGTTTTGTTTCTAGTTGATCTCTCTACAAGGTGATTTTTTGTAGCTGACCTCTCTTCAGGGTGATTTGTTTCTAGCTGATATCTCTACAGGGTGATTTTTTGTAGCTGACCTCTCTTCAGGGTGATTTGTTTCTAGCTGATCGCTCTACAGGTTGGTTTGTTTGTAGCTGAACTCTCTACACAGTGATTTGCTTGTAGCTGAACTCCTTACATTGTGTCTAGTTTCTAGCTGATCTCTCTACAGGGTGATTTGTTTGTAGCTGATCTCTCTACAAGTGTGTAGCTGATCTCTCTGCAGGTTGATTTGTTTGTAGCCGATCTCTCTACAAGGTAATTTGTTTGTAGCTGAACTGTCTAAAAGGTGATTTGTTTGTAGCTGATCTCTCTGCAGGTTGATTTGTTTTAGCTGAACTCTCTACAGGGTGATTTATTTGTAGCTGAACTCCTTACATTGTGTGTAGTTTCTAGCTGATCTCTCTACAGGGTGATTTGTTTGTAGCTGATCTTTCTACAAGTTGATTTGTTTGCAGCTGATCTCTCTGCAGGTTGATTTGTTTGTAGCCGATCTCTCTATAGGGTAATTTGTTTGTAGCTGAACTCTCTATAAGGTGATTTGTTTGTAGTTGATCTCTCTGCAGGTTGATTTGTTTTAGCTGAACTCTCTACAGGCTGATTTGTTTGTAGCCGATCTCTCTACAGGGTAATTTGTTTGTAGCTGAACTCTCTGCATTGCAAGTTGATTTGTGTGTAGCTGATCTCTCTGCAGGTTGATTTGTTTGTAGCCGATCTGTCTACAGGGTGATTTTTTTGTAGCTGACCTCTCTTCAGGGTGATTTGTTTCTAGCTGATCTCTCTACAGGGTAATTTTTTTGTAGCTGACCTCTCTTCAGGCTGATTTGTTTCTAGCTGATTGCTCTACAGGTTGATTTGTTTGTAGATGAACTCTCTACAGGGTAATTTGCTTGTAGCTGAACTCCTTACTTTGTGTCTAGTTTGTAGCTGTTCTCTCTGCAGGGTGATTTGTTTGTAGCCGATCTCTCTACAAGGTAATTTGTTTGTAGCTGAACTATCTATAAGGTGATTTGTACGTAGCTGATCTCTCTGCAGATTGTTTTGTTTTAGCTGAACTCTCTACAGGGTGATTTGTTTCTAGCTTATCTCTCTACAGGTTGATTTGTTTGTTGCTGAACTCTCTGCAAAGTGTTTTGTTTGTAGTTGATTTCTCTACAAGGTGATTTTTTGTAGCTGACCTCTCTTCAGGGTAATTTGTTTCTAGCTGATCGCTCTACAGGTTGGTTTGTTTGTAGCTGAACTCTCTACAGGGTGATTTGCTTGTAGCTGAACTCCTTACATTGTGTCTAGTTTCTAGCTGATCTCTCTACAGGGTGATTTGTTTGTAGCTGATCTCTCTACAAGTTGAATTGTGTGTAGCTGATCTCTCTGCAGGTTGATTTGTTTTAGCCGAACTCTCTACAGGGTGATTTGTTTGCAGCTGAACTCCTTACATTGTGTGTAGTTTCTAGCTGATCTCCCTACAGGGTGATTTGTTTGTAGCTGATCTCTTTACAAGTTGATTTGTGTGTAGCTGATCTCTCTGCAGGTTGATTTGTTTGTAGCCGATCTCTCTACAAGGTAATTTGTTTGTAGCTGAACTATCTATAAGGTGATTTGTTTGTAGCTGATCTCTCTGCAGGTTGATTTGTTTTAGCCGAACTCTCTACAGGGTGATTTGTTTGCAGCTGAACTCCTTACATTGTGTGTAGTTTCTAGCTGATCTCCCTACAGGGTGATTTGTTTGTAGCTGATCTCTCTACAAGTTGATTTGTGTGTAGCTGATCTCTCTGCAGGTTGATTTCTTTGTAGCCGATCTCTCTACATGTAATCTGTTTGTAGCTGAACTCTCTATAAGGTGATTTGTCTGTAACTGATCTCTCTGCAGGTAGATTTGTTTTAGCTGAACTCTCTACAGGGTGATTGCTTGTAGCTGAACTCCTTACATTGTGTCTAGTTTCTAACTGATGTCTCTACAGTGTGATTTTTTGTAGCTGAACTCTCTACAGGGTGATTTGTTTCTAGCTTATCTCTCTACAGGTAGATTTGTGTTGATTTGTTCATTGCTGATCGCTCTAAAGGTTGATTTGTTGCAGCTGAACACCCTGCAAAGTGTTTTGTTTGTAGCTGATCACTCTAAAGGGGGTAATTTGTTTGTAGCTGAACTCTCTCCAAAGTGACTTGTGTGTAGCTGAATTCTGTGTAACTGAATTCTCTAGAGAGTGACTTAATTGTAGCTGAATTCTCTACACAGTGCATGACTTGTTTATAGCTGAACTTTCTTCAGTGTGACTTGTAATGTTCTGAATCTCTATAGTGATATATTTGCTTAACTCTCCACATGGTGACTGTCTTCTTGCTGAACTGTCTATAAGATTAACTGTTTGCAGCTGAACTCCCTACAGAATAACTTGTGATGTAATAAAATTCTATAATGGAATAAATAAATTAGCCGAATGCTCTATTAGGGTGACTGTTCTATTAGAGTATCTCGATCTCGCATTTGCTACACGGAGTTGGCTTTCGAATCATAACTCAGTGGTTTGTAATCCGATTCTTCTGTACTACTGCAAGGACTTTCAATGAAGATTATTCCAGCTATACACCGATTTTCAGCGCATTGCTCTAAGTGGTTTGCCTAGTAGGCGTAAAAACTAATACTTTTTTATTCATAAAAATCGATCGCGTAATTGTGACACAGGTTGGGTTTTGTGTCATATCTCCGTGGTCTTTATCTCGATTCTTTTCAAACTACCAAAAGGCACTCCTACGATGGTTACTCCATCTACATAGCAATTTTCAACTCATTCCATGAAGCGGTTTACCCTGTAGGCGTGACAACAAATCGATCTTGTTTTACGCGAATAATCGGTCATAACTCCTGAACCATTCATCGGATTTGTACCAAACTTGATGCTAGGATTCGCCTTTGGACTCCCTTTCTTTGTGCCAACTTTCAAGGCGATCGGAGTACGCGTTTGCTTGTTACAGCAATTTTTGCAAGTGTGCGAAAAGACGAAGAAGAAGAAAAAAAAACGAAGAAAAAAATCGAAACCTTGGCAGCTCGTATCTCGGAAATGGCTGGAGCGATTTCCTTCAAATTTGGAACGTAGACTCCCGTGGCTGGCGGGCAACTGTGTAGCAAATTTGGTTCCAATCAGATAAGTGATCACCGAGATACAAAGGTGTGAAAATGACGTTTTCGTTCTTCCTGTCAATATACTCACGGTGTGGCGCGCCGGCTTCTTGGGCCGCACGACACACTACCGTGTGTCTTGATTTATACAATTTTGCAAAATGCTCAATAACAAAACTATGAACCCAGCAATTATGATGCATAGGCTGTTTTTACTGAGTCTAGATATTGCATGGAATATATTTATGAAGCACAACGGTATACTTTGGTGACACCTACTCTACCTATGATGGTAAACAGTTAAACTAATGCCAAATATATTCAACCTTGCTCCTGTTCAAGTGTTTTATTCTGGAAGCTTCAAAGACTTTACCATAAATGATAATTATAACACTTATGATGCTAGTGACGTTGGTGGCTCATGAGTGTATAATTGTTACATCTCTTGATCGAAGTTGCTGTAAAGCTGAAAACAACTTCAAATTTACTACATCACCAACCCGATCTCATGTATACAACATTACAAATTTCTGTGGTAACTGTGGTCATGTTGCTGAAGGATACTGTGATGCCTACACTGCTGGCTGGTCATTCAGATGAGGCAAGATGGAAATAAGAACTTTTAAATTAGGAGGAAATGGAAAGACTATATGAGAATGGATATGGTAGCCTGACTGGAGAATATTGATATGGATTGAGTGGAGTGCGATCCATGGACAATGGGAACTATATATTGATAATACTGAAGTTTATTAATGGAACAAAAGGTTATCTATCACACAGTAACTGGGACCAGCCACTGAACAGTATCCATAACCATATCAGGATTTGATGGAGTTGCTGATGATCCATTTGAAAAAGATTTCAACCTATGACAGAGATAATGATTCATGGGATAGCAGGGGCATCATCAGAGTAAAAGTGAAAGTGGTAAAGCTCAGTCCGGGGGCATGCCCCCAGGAAATTAATTGCACATTTAGAGATGCCATTTGAAGGGACTCTTTGGGCTGTAGTACTGTGTGCAACTGTTCAATGGAGACTGACCAAAAAGCACCTCTGTAATACTGTTTAACTCCTAACCTTATCATTTGAGTCTATTACTAAACAGTAAGGAGTGTTTCCAAAGTAGTTACAAGAGAAACAAAGCAAAAGCTAGTATAACGGTAATTATTTTAGAGGCACTTAATACCGATAAAGTTGGCATGAAGTTGTTCTGAGTGAAAGACACATTAGATAACTGTTGATAACTAACACTTACAGATCAGATCATTATAGACTCGGGTAGTAATTTGATTCAATATTGGCAGTAGCGGTCTGAGACAAGTAATAAGTCATTCACTGTCTTGTACAGCAGGATAAGGCATGCTTGCTTTCTACCCTCTTAAAGAGATGGTTAGTTTAGTTCATTTTAAATTTCTGTAATAATCCTCAATGGTATGTATTATGCTCTGTCATTTGTGTAAATGAAGATTAAGCCATCATTTATGATGTGTCATGTTACTATTTTTAGATTATAGTAATGATGATTCATAATGATAGCATATTGTTACTTAGTCATGTGTTATACATGTTGGTGACCTGACAAGTGAAATCAGAAATGTGTGGTATATGTTGTAGGTATTATGTGTTGTAATTTTAAATATGTTGGGTAAAGTAAACATGTCAGCTATAGTTTGTGCATGATGAGTCAAACTGATGAATCATTTTAAGTTCTGTTGAAGCTGCACACATTATGGTTGACATGAATATGATTATGTTTCCACTTACCCCATTATCCTACAACTCATATCTCTGTGCTGTACAAAACTTCAACTGTTACATACCGTACTGTAAGTGAAAATAAATTCTGTAACATTAAATTTAAATATGTGTCTGATAATAAGGCTAAGATTTAGTGCTATTCATGCTCAACTGGTTTTGTGTCTTCATATTGTAGCTAAATTGTGCCAGTGTAATAAACACATCCCTATATAACTGATGCATTCTGTTTGTATAGAACACCGTTACTGAGTTAAGATATTGCATCGAAGATACGAAGTACTATAGTCAAAGAATAGCAATATTTGCGACATTGTATCTACTTACAGTCAATGGTGAAACTATTCAAAAGCACAGTCTATAATAGTAATACAAGAACGTTATATTATTCATAGGTCTGGATGAATTCCAAGTATAGACTCGGTTTGTAACATTCAGGAAGCTTTAAAGTCTTCACATAGCAAAGAGTTTAAACAAGAGCACCATGGATGCTATCATGATGATTGCAACATTATGCTGCTAGTGATGATGGTGGCTCGTGGTTGTCCAATTGTTACATCTCTTGATGGAAGTTGTTGTAACGTTGGAAAGGACTTCAAATTTAATAAACATCAGCACAGTCTCGTGTATGCAACATTACAAATTTCTGTGGTAACTGTGATCATGTTGCTGAAGGATACTGTGATGCCTATACTGCTGGAGGAGGATGGCTGTTCATTCAGAAAAGGCAAGATGGAAGTGAGAACTTTAGGAGGAAATGGGAAGACTATAAAAATGGATTTGGTAGCCTGACTGGCGAATTTTGGTATGGATTGAGTGCAATCCACTGTCTTACAAACCAAGGACAGTGGGAACTACATATCGATTATACATTTACCAATGGACCAAAAGGTTATCTGTCATACAGTAACTGTAGTGTAGGACCAGCCACTGAACAGTATCCATTAACTATATCAGGATTTGATGGAGTTACTGATGATCCATTTGAAAAAGATTCCCTGAATGGTGCAAGTTTTCAACCTATGACAGAGATAATGATTCATGGGATTACAGCTGTGCTATGCGCCATGACTATGGAGGATGGTGGTTTAGAGCTTGTTCTGCAATTAGTTTAAACAGTCAGTACAAAAGTATATGTATATGTAATAGGATGGATGGCTGTGGTATTCGGGATTAATAGTGCGAGCATTGTAAACAGGAAGGAGTAAAATAGTGCGAGGCGAAGCCGAGCAATATTTCCTTTCTGTTTACAATGCGAGAACTATTAATCCCGAATACCACAGCCATTCGTCCTATTGCAAATTAATCCGACAACCATAGCAACTGTTACTAGGCAACAGAAATTCAAAAATAACCACTGCAAAAGACCAATCACACTTAGCAACCGTTGCCTGGCAACCGTTGCTATGGTCTCAAAATGACTTTTACCTTAGCAACGGTTACCTAGCAACCGTTGCTAAGCAACCGTATTGTGTCATACCTTGGGGACATCTATCACTATGGTAACAATAGTTGTCGAATCGGACATTTACTTCTAATATAAACACACCACACTATTTTAGCCAATCAAATTAGTATTATAGATTTTTGTCATGGGACCTTGACAAACAAGTGTAATACTAATTCTATTGGCTAATCGCTTGACGTATTTCAATATAATACGTCAAGCTGCTATTGAGAGTATTATACAGTAAGGGGTCATCCATAGTTTTCAGCATTTTCACAAGAGTACAGAGAGTACTCTTTTCCATAACCCCCTCCCCCCCACCTAAAAGCGTACTATTAAAAATGTTGATATCGATCATGAATTGTTGTATGTATGTCACATATGAAATTGTTTTTATAAAAAGAATTATTGTTGCTGCTTTTACACTGTAGGAAATGCAGACAGATCAATCATACAAGAAGTTATTTACATGTGTGAATTTGTGTGACAGTCTATTATACTTATTTTTTTTTAGGTCTTCCCCTTCCCAGTTTGTGATTCTTCTCAGTCTGGTGTTTCTGAAGCTGGTATCTGGTGGGATAAATTTCACCACAAACAGGACATTTTATCTCAACTTTGGACTTCTTTGACTGTGAAGTAGATTCTGATTCCTCTCGTGACCTAGTTCCACTGTGTATCAGACGTGTGTGGTGCTCCTTGTCTGCTTCACTGGTAAAAACATAACGGCATCGCATACAGCTTTCATTGGTCCCATCCTTGAGATGTTCATCGGGATTGCTGAATGACAAAGAAGACTTGAGCTGGTCAAAAGTCATGTAATGTTCAGGATTTTTTGAATCCTTTGTGATAGGAGGAAAAGACCATTTTTCCCCTAAAGGCAACTTCATCAAATTGATAGCACGAACCATATTTTTGCTGCAATCACATGATCTATCATTACATACTCCTTTGCGAAAGCAAACAAAACCTCGTCGTCTGTCCATGTGCTTGATGTAATATTTCCATTCATCCAACAATTCTTCTTTCTGTTTGCAAGCTTTAATAGATTTGTTACTACTCTTTAGCATTTCTTTTACCAGATCAAAATCTTTGTACTCAGTGGAATAAGCCTCTGTTACACCTTTTGAAGTAACATGAAATCCATCATGTGTCTTACCATCCCAATAGCTGTTAAGATCTGACAGAGCCTTTTCAAAGACAAGCTTTTCCTTCTCTTCCTTTTCTGTTGGTGAAATAGTTTGATAGGCTGGTGGAACACTTTCACCCTCTGCACACGCAGACAAAGAAACACCTGCCAACCATCTGGAGCAAGGTGCCCACAGATGCTCAATGGGGTTATATCTGGATAGACCTGGAGCATGGCAGACACTGAACAACATATCATAATTGTTCTCCTTCCAAAATCTGCCTAGAAAAAACTGTGTAAGATTGGACTTGGGTGACCAATCACAACCACCATCACAAAGCAATGCTAACACTGGCCTATTCAATTCTGGATTAGCCATCAATAAGTCTGCCAGATCTCCAAGATGATCAACAATTGTCGTGGAACGACTCTTCACACACCTGTTATACACCCACAGTGGCCCTGTAGAGGGAGTGTCTATGACTGTTCTTCCTATTTTGTCTGTCGTGGTTTTCCTATCAAATCCTTTAGACTTTAACAACAAGAAGCCATCTGGCTCAATCAAATATCCAGGCACAGGAAAATCATGATCACAATAATGTGGCATGTCATCATTGGGAAAGAAAGTTCTGATTTGGTGGTATCTGGAAACTGCTTGACCTCCTATGTGAATTTTGGCTTTGCTGTCACAAGAAAAAATGATAGCTTCATCAGGAAACTCAGCACACATCTGACGAATCACAGATGCCATTGCAAAGTACTCATGTGCATTTGTACTGGCTTTGCTAATGTCACAACACTTGACACCCACTCGCACATCCAAGCAGTCCTTGTGCCGTGAAGCTTCAATTGAACTTTCTTTTGCTGGTTTTAGGAGATTGTATATCTTTGATCGGGAGATTTTAGTCAGGCCCTCTACATTTTTTAATACGTGCTCACGGATGTCATTCAGACCGACACCACACGTAGTTGAAGTGGCAGAACGTCTTCTCATGTGGGCTGCAAATCCATGTAATTTGATGAAGTCCAACATTACAGTGAGCAACTGCGGAAACTTTGTCTGCAGTGGTATTGGGCCTGGTTGTCTGTAGAACATGATTCCTTCATTTCTTTCTGCTATGGGGTATGATTGATCATTAGAGTCTGTGTCTGATTCATCAGGTTTATCCAGAGACATCATTTCATGAACCATGCTAGGGTGAAATATCATTTCACAGTAATCTATAAGCACATAGTGCCCCTTCTCAACACCAACAAGTGGAAAATGGTCGATCAGCTGATATATAATTTCCCTGACCCTCTCTTTTCCAGAATAATCAATATCATAAACTTGGCAAACAATCCAGTCAGGAATGCAAGCTATCCCATCCTTATGGCATCTATCTTTGATGACAGGAAACAATTTCAACTGCTCAGCATTCAAGGGAAACAAGGCTCCCTTATTCGAAAACTCTAATTCATCAAGGTTAGCAATAGCTACATCCCAAGTCAGGCCAATGCTGTTATTTGACAGAAACACAAACTGCTTCCCCCCTGTCATCTTGTTAAATTTCCTCTGCTTTTGTGCTCTTATGCATGATTGTAAATTAGGTATGATATCTTCAATTGCATGTTTTGCATCGAAGAACACAGGCAATAGCATCGTCATTTTTGACAGCTTAGCTTGGCATGACTGAAGCTGCAAGGTTAAGTTTGTAGCCACCACTCTCATCCCAGCTAATTCCACCAGCCCTGTCTTCAAACTCTGTATTGATTTTTCTACATTGTTGTGCTTGACAGATACTGATGAGTTCTTTTTAATGAAGGACTGGTGACCTTTCCATACTGTTGAAAGTTCGAAATATTCATTAACAGAAATGGCAACATCAGCTAGCACCTTCATGAATTCATTGTGAGTTGTCACATCTTCTGTCAACAGATCACAAGCTGATATATTCAAATTTGTGCACATCACAGAAATGGCTATCCGTTGGCTGTCTTCAATATGATGCATCAAATTATCATCAGTACTACAGCTTGCAACACCTGTACTAACTTGCTGAGTTACAACACTTTGTACATTGTCATGAGCTTCAGCACCACTACTGACATCTTCTACTGCTGCAGTTTCTTCATTCACTGTGCTTGTCTGCAAAGAAAACAAGTTATAGGTAACTATTGTTCAATACATTGTGCAAGTCACCTATTTGTAAACACTACTTCTATAGATTAAACCGGCTACCTGGCAAGCTACAATCCCGCATGTATGAAATAGTGCTAAACCTATCAATCTAGCCATTTAGTACTGTACAGCTACATGCTTTCATTACAGTGTAAGCAGTTTTTACTAAAAGTGATCCTGGCTGTTACCCAACAAGGCCTAGTCATAGCTACCTGTATACTTAATGCACAGCTAGCTGTGGTTTTATAGCCTGTTTATATATTGTACCTTGAAAAACGAATCAATACACCTTGTCCTGTTCCGCTTCAAGTGTTGCGCAGCTTTTTTCAGTGCTGCCACATAGTGTTCTTCGCTGTCAAAAGCTCGCTCCTTCCACTCCACTTGCGCGCCCTTCACCGCATCTGCCCTCTTCATCTTCGTATCGTTCGTCACAACAACGGCGTTCACGAAATGCTGGTATTGATTAGTTGGTGACTTGTGTACACTATCTGGATGCCTAGCAAGTTCCAGAAGAAACTGCTCTGACTCGCGCTGCAACTCCCGTTCCGCCATCTTGATACTGAAAATGAATACGCATGCTAAATTATTTAGAATTATTTTTATATAGCGCTACTAATATCAACATTATTAAAAAGCGTACGTGTTGAATTTACCCCCTCCCCCCCAGCGTACGCTCTGTACGCTTGCGAAAATGCTGAAAATTATGGATGACCCCTAACACATTCAATTGTTGGATTAATGCAATAATCCTCAATGGTGTGTGGCATTCTCTGCCATTTGTGCAAATGAAGATCAAGCCAAAGAATTGCATCATTTAATTCCATCAATGATGAGATGTGTGATTTTCATTGACTGTTTACTGAGTAGCAACAATAAAATTCTTGTACAAATGACTTTAACAATAAGGCTAAGATTATATGCATAATGTCATTATATACTACACATACATGTATTATTTTGTTGTTCTGGATAGAGTATAGTTATATTCATATGTACTCATGATCAGTTGTTTACAATTCCTTGTACATATAATCATTATTCTTTATGGCCCGAAGAGCGTGTTGCTGGGTATCAAATCTCCACTGGGTCAGGGATTATTTTTCTGCATTCTTCATGTTTTAGTTACACTCTATTCAAAGGCTTTAAGCCTTCTCACTCCCTAGGGGGAATAGCACTCACAGACAATAGTATGTATAATATAATATGATAAACTGTAATGCGTACATAATAATGATTGCTAACAGTGAGGAGTAAGCCTTTATAATGCTTCATGCTAGCTACACAAATGCATTCATTTAAGTACTACCAATAAAATAATATTGCATGTATGTACAGCCATTATTAATTGTAGGGTAACATACTATCTGAGTTTTACATGTGGAGTAAAGTAAACATGTCAGCAGTGAGTCATATTCTGTGTAGAAGAAGTCAGTGGCGATTCTAACCTGACCTACAGGGGTGCCAAGTAGGGAAAAGCATGACTATTGTTGTGTGGCTGTAATATAAAGTATAATTTCAGGGGGGACCTGGGGGTTGCTACAGGATTTTTGTAATTTGGAGGCTTGAAAACAGCCTAAAATTTATGCTAAAAACATGAAAAATGCTAAAAATTACAACGCCAATCTGTACTGCAACTTTTCCCCAAGATTTTTAAAAAGTTATTTTTCAGCAGGGGGGCCATGACCCCCCCCTGAACCCCCTTAGTATCGCCTATGGAAGGAGTAGTTCTCATATTCAAGTCCACCATTTTCTTTTCTATTATCCATTCATTAATGCATCATATGCTTATACATTTCATGACATTTTTACATGGAATTCATTAACCACTTCCGTGTTGTTTGCTACCCAATAACCCAAATTCTTCTTGTACACATGTATAGCCTATTCACATTGAAAAATAAAACTTGTATCAGTGCCAAGATTACATACAGTAGCTACTGAAATAATCACAATTTTTCATTACTATATGCAAGTTAACAAATAAATTGGAAATATTTATAGTGTACGTAGCTACATGATGTATTATAATAGTTTATGACACACAGGAGGAACTAGTGGAGGGGATAATATCACTTGTTAAACTGTATTAATAAAAAAACTCTTGTTATAAGTTATACAAGTGTGTATAACATTAAGGTGTTTATCAAGCTATTAATCTGCATCAAAAGATTCTAAACTACTGATTCTATGACACTGTAGCTGCAGTGGTAGTACCTGTTGCACAATTGCAATAAAATAATTACATAGTATACGTAATGATGTGCATCAAGCAAATTGTTATGGGGGGAGGGACTAAGTGGGCTGTAACCTCCCCCCCCCCCCCCCTTCCTTTATAAGTTAGTACTTGATCAATAAACCCTAGTATATATAATAAGGTTGTGTTGATGTCAAACAATTATACAGTAGCTATGATACGTATTCTTGTGATCTTTCTTGTGATAGTATAACCTACTAGTGAATGAAATTATGGTACACTGTAGAATTAGAATGATTTGTTCGTGAGTGAGTTGTCATAAATTTTAAACTACATTTGCCACTTGGTTACTAGAGTTATGGATATAATATATGTTTACCAAATGGGGAATGTAAACAGTACATGTTATCATTACCATATATGATAACTGATGGGTCATGTTACTATTATTAGATATGTTGATGTTATAGACATGAGTCAGTAGTGATTATGACAGTATATTGTTACTTAGTTATCTGTTATTTGTGGTATGTGTTGTCAAAAACTATTGACCATGTTAGCAGTGACTTGTGATGAGTTTTGGACATCTAAAAATAGATTATTGCATGCTGTGTTAGTATTATATAACACAAATTATCGTGGAGGAAGTATTTCACAGTTTGTAGGATGGTAAAGATGCCTGACTGTTCTTATACTTGGAGATGGGTTTATATATATATATATATACATCAAAAACACTATATTCTACGTATACACAGCAATTGATAGCTTTTCTCTAATGCAAGTATTGAACAATATCTTGATCTTAGTCATGCAATTATTTATATTGCCTAATATTATTGTAACAAATCCAACCTTAAAGTTCCAAAATGCTAACCTTTAAGGTTCTTTTCTGTGTACAGTCTATTGAAATAACATGTAGTCACATTGAGCTGACAACACGTTATTTTTTTTTTGAGTTATAACCTGATAATTCATAAAAAAGTGGACAAGCTATACGACTGCTTATTGCAGATACTGGACACGATAATTTTTTGACATACTAAGAAAGAAGCCATGCCAAAAAGAGGATTGTGAATATAATTATAAGCATACTGTGGTGGTATAAAAGCAGTTATCAGGTGTATGAAACATCACTGCAAAGTGTTATGATCACAGGGTGAAGTGGCTAGTTTACAATGGCTTCTAAAAATATGATTGCTGTTGTTGTGATAATCACTTCTCTAGTGGTCATGGCAGTTGATGGATGTCCTGTTGCTCCTTTTGTTAACGAAAGTTGCTGTGAAATCAAAGGAAATGGATTCAAGTTTTCTACCTCCCTCAAGTCACATGTTTATAACATTACAAACTTTTGTGGAGATTGTGAACTGATAGCTGAAGGATACTGTGATGCTGTCACTGATGGAGGAGGATGGCTGGTTATTCAGAGAAGACAAGATGGAAGTGTTAACTTTAACAGAGACTGGGTAGATTATGAAGATGGATTTGGCAGCCTGACTGGAGAATTTTGGTATGGTCTACGTGCAATTCATTGCCTTACCAATCGAGGACAGTGGGAGTTACGTATTGACTATACATTTACTAATGGAACAAAAGGTTATCTATCATACAGTAACTTTAGAGTAGGACCAGCCACTGAACAGTATCCATTAACCATATCAGGGTTTGATGGAGTTACAACTGATCCATTTTATATTAATCCATCTAATGCATATGACTCACTCGACGGTATGAAATTCACCACAAGGGATAGGGACAATGATCACCATCATGACAACTGTGCAGTAGATGATGTTGGCAATACCGGTGGATGGTGGTACAATAAATGCTCCATTATCAAACTGAACCTCGAGTACAACAATACCTATGCAGTAGATCTAAATAAAAAGTGGCATGCTCTACCATTTACAGAAATGAAAATTAGATCAAAGGACTGCATTAATTAACTTCAACAGAGATGATGTGTAATTTGACTAATAATCATGTTGTTATTATTTAATCTGTTTCTCCAGTCTTTACTGCACCTGTATTATACATATACTTGTGCAGTACATCTCAATAATATCTGAAAATCAGTTTTGACATTGTGTTAGTGTTTTATATGTTGCACTATACGTGAAAACTAATACGTTTTACGATTGTGTCTAGAGCTCCGGCAGCCGGAGGTGGTTTGCCAATGCTACAGCTCCGTCAGTTCATCACGTGCCATAGATATTAAGCGGGGCGCCGTATCAGTAGCCTTAGCACCAATAGTGCTGCGTACTTTCAGTTGAAGACCACCAATACTTCGTACTTGAGGCCAGCTTGATCCATTGAAGTGGAAGAAAGTACCGGAATAAAGCTAGCGGAGGACTGAAAAGTGACTGGTTTTCTACAGGGGAGCTGGAAAGTGTCCACTGGATTTTTAAGTCCGTGTTTTAAGTCAGATATAGGTACTCCTCATGAACAATGAAGTGTGGTGATCCACTTCAAATTAGCTACTGATCGTCATCATTAGTAACTACTCATGCAGTGCAAGTTGAAAAGTCTGGTTAACAAATCTTTTATTATTTTATTTATTATTAACACTTTACAGTGACCAGCACTGAAGGTCTACAGCAACATGTTCCTCTGAATGTAGAGGGAGCTTGCATGGTTAAATAGCTGCCAGACTAATTAACAAGCTAGGCTGAGTCGTGATCATTGGGTGAAGCCAGATTATAGTATACTACTAGAGTTTGATGTATCAGTGTTGCTGCTATAAGACCATTCTCAAAACAAGGAGAATTTTAAGCCTTTCAAGATTAAATTTTAGGGTACTTTTGCTGGTTGAGCATGCTATTTTAAAGGTCAACCTGCCTTAGAGACTTTTAAAGCTTGAAATTGAATTTAAGGACAAGTGAAAGTTAATGTGTTACTTTAAAAACAGGATAATTTAAGACACTTGGGCTCTTGGATATCAAACTTAATAGTCAGTTCAGCACTACAAGTGTGAAAGTTAATGTGTTCGGTGCATGCAGTTTTAACCTGGGAAATATTTACATATTAGCTAGACTGTCTCAAGATCGAACTGATCTACATACAGTGTAATTGTCACTCACAATTTAAGGGGTGTATCTGAGATTTTGGGAAGGGTATTACATCTACATATTATAACATCAAGTTGCAGCTCTCCAACATGGAACAATTTCAAGTACTGCTCAAGTTCCCCTGTAGTCAAAAGATCAATATTTGAAATAGTGAAACCAACTTTTTAACAAATTCTCCACATCAAGAAAAATGGAGTCAACAGATCCGACTCCAAAGTTTTACATCCCAATTCTGTAAAGTGTCCACAAGTTCCATTGTATACACACATATCTACTGTATGCACACACCATGTCATTCTGTATATTGTCTATATACCAGGAAAGTGATTATTATTTTTAGTTGTCATTTACTGGCTGCACCTTTTATAGTACAGAATTGATCATTTGAACTATAACAGTACAGCAAAGAAGAAATTTCTTAAATTAATTAATGTTTGACTACTTCGTGAAATAATCTTGGGCTACCTATTGGTCAGCAGATTCTTCAAAGCATGAGCGGCATATCCATACTCTCTTCTTCGGTGATCTTTTGAGACCAACACAATTAAAGTGGTACCATACTAAGCAGCTTTCACAAACAATTGAATTCTGTTCATCGTCAATTATCTCCCTTGTGCATCTTCCACAATACCATGTGGGATTGGCTTGTATTACAGATACTACACTGTTAATAGCTGCCCATGCTTCCCGGGTGCAATACTTCCTGCACATATCTAAGCAGACATTTTCATCAGTGCATGATGATGAAACCATCTCAGGTCTCATTTCTACATCATCCTCTTCTATAATTCAGCTCCCATCTATGGCGTCCTTTGCAATTTGTAGATCAACAAACCAGGTTAAAATCACTAAAAATGAAAACATCTTCCAAGATCCACACAGGTTATTTAACATACATACCAAGTTCCTTTTGCTTAGCACCTTTGTATAGGAATGACACAGGCCTGCTTCCTCTGGACTTCTTTCTAGGGAGACCAATAACAGTCTTGTCAGCTCCTTTAGGTCTTCCTCTCTTTCGCATTTTACTAGGTAACCTAATACCTTGTAACTCTGTGGATGCAATCAGATTGTGATAAATGTTTTGCAAGTTTGTACCACAGTTCTAATACCACCCCTGGTAATTTACTGATTACATTATTTCACACACACACACAATTCACATACTATACACAAGCATGCACACACACAACACATACTGTATTATCGTAAAACAGGAAAAGTTTGTCATCAAAAGATTTTCATCGCTGGCTGTATCGATGAAAATTAAAACAACGAATTATTGTTAACTATTATATGGATAATTCGTGTATACAAATATTAACGTATAGCTAGCTATTCCGTCAAAAGTGACAAAAATATGTAGCATAGAAATTTTAATAGATGAAAATTTTCTGCATTGAAATTTTCCTGATTTACGGTATATGTACACTTGCACAAAGCAAATGCAAGAATCAAACCCTTCAATTACCATACTACACACATCAAAACTACCTAGTGGACATTGGGAGTTGTAACATCAAATGGCTACCATCAAACCCTTCAACTACCATACTACATACATCAACATTACCTAGTGGACACTGGGAGTTGTAACATCAAATGGCTACCATCAAACCCTTCAACTACCATACTACGTACATCAACATTACCTAGTGGACACTGGGAGTTGTAACATCAAATGGCTACCATCAAATCCTTCAACTACCATACTACGTACATCAAAATTACCTAGTGGACACTGGGAGTTGTAACATCAAATGGCTACCATCAAACCCTTCAACTACCATACTACACACATCAAAATTACCTAGTGGACACTGGGAGTTGTAACATCAAATGGCTACCATCAAAGCCTTCAACTACCATACTACGTACATCAACATTACCTAGTGGACACTGGGAGTTGTAACAACAAATAGCTACCATCAAACCCTTCAACTACCATACTACGTACATCAACATTACCTAGTGGACACTGGGAGTTGTAACATCAAATGGCTACCATCAAACCCTTCAACTACCATACTACGTACATCAACATTACCTAGTGGACACTGGGAGTTGTAACATCAAATGGCTACCATCAAACCCTTCAACTACCATACTACACACATCAACATTACCTAGTGGACACTGGGAGTTGTAACATCAAATGGCTACCATCAAACCCTTCAACTACCATACTACACACATCAAAATTACCTAGTGGACACTGGGAGTTGTAACATCAAATGGCTACCATCAAACCCTTCAACTACCATACTACGTACATCAACATTACCTAGTGGACACTGGGAGTTGTAACATCAAATGGCTACCATCAAACCCTTCAACTACCATACTACACACATCAAAATTACCTAGTGGACATTGGGAGTTGTAACATCAAATGGCTACCATCAAACCCTTCAACTACCATACTACGTACATCAACATTACCTAGTGGACACTGGCAGTTGTAACATCAAATGGCTACCATCAAACCCTTCAACTACCATACTACACACATCAAAATTACCTAGTGGACACTGGGAGTTGTAACATCAAATGGCTACCATCAAACCCTTCAACTACCATACTACACACATCAAAATTACCTAGTGGACACTGGGAGTTGTAACATCAAATGGCTACCATCAAAGCCTTCAACTACCATACTACGTACATCAACATTACCTAGTGGACACTGGGAGTTGTAACAACAAATAGCTACCATCAAACCCTTCAACTACCATACTACGTACATCAACATTACCTAGTGGACACTGGGAGTTGTAACATCAAATGGCTACCATCAAACCCTTCAACTACCATACTACGTACATCAACATTACCTAGTGGACACTGGGAGTTGTAACATCAAATGGCTACCATCAAACCCTTCAACTACCATACTACACACATCAACATTACCTAGTGGACACTGGGAGTTGTAACATCAAATGGCTACCATCAAACCCTTCAACTACCATACTACACACATCAAAATTACCTAGTGGACACTGGGAGTTGTAACATCAAATGGCTACCATCAAACCCTTCAACTACCATACTACGTACATCAACATTACCTAGTGGACACTGGGAGTTGTAACATCAAATGGCTACCATCAAACCCTTCAACTACCATACTACACACATCAAAATTACCTAGTGGACATTGGGAGTTGTAACATCAAATGGCTACCATCAAACCCTTCAACTACCATACTACGTACATCAACATTACCTAGTGGACACTGGGAGTTGTAACATCAAATGGCTACCATCAAACCCTTCAACTACCATACTACACACATCAAAATTACCTAGTGGACACTGGGAGTTGTAACATCAAATGGCTACCATCAAACCCTTCAACTACCATACTACGTACATCAAAATTACCTAGTGGACACTGGGAGTTGTAACATCAAATGGCTACCATCAAACCCTTCAATTACCATACTACACACATCAAAATTACCTAGTGGACACTGGGAGTTGTAACATCAAATGGCTACCATCAAACCCTTCAACTACCATACTACGTACATCAACATTACCTAGTGGACACTGGGAGTTGTAACATCAAATAGCTACCATCAAACCCTTCAACTACCATACTACGTACATCAACATTACCTAGTGGACACTGGGAGTTGTAACATCAAATGGCTACCATCAAACCCTTCAACTACCATACTACGTACATCAACATTACCTAGTGGACACTGGGAGTTGTAACATCAAATGGCTACCATCAAACCCTTCAACTACCATACTACACACATCAAAATTACCTAGTGGACACTGGAAGTTGTAACATCAAATGGCTACCATCAAACCCTTCAACTACCATACTACGTACATCAACATTACCTAGTGGACACTGGGAGTTGTAACATCAAATGGCTACCATCAAACCCTTCAACTACCATACTACGTACATCAACATTACCTAGTGGACACTGGGAGTTGTAACATCAAATGGCTACCATCAAACCCTTCAACTACCATACTACGTACATCAAAATTACCTAGTGGACACTGGGAGTTGTAACATCAAATGGCTACCATCAAACCCTTCAATTACCATACTACACACATCAAAATTACCTAGTGGACACTGGGAGTTGTAACATCAAATGGCTACCATCAAACCCTTCAACTACCATACTACGTACATCAACATTACCTAGTGGACACTGGGAGTTATAACATCAAATAGCTACCATCAAACCCTTCAACTACCATACTACGTACATCAACATTACCTAGTGGACACTGGGAGTTGTAACATCAAATGGCTACCATCAAACCCTTCAACTACCATACTACGTACATCAACATTACCTAGTGGACACTGGGAGTTGTAACATCAAATGGCTACCATCAAACCCTTCAACTACCATACTACGTACATCAACATTACCTAGTGGACACTGGGAGTTGTAACATCAAATGGCTACCATCAAACCCTTCAACTACCATACTACACACATCAACATTACCTAGTGGACACTGGGAGTTGTAACATCAAATGGCTACCATCAAACCCTTCAACTACCATACTACACACATCAAAATTACCTAGTGGACACTGGGAGTTGTAACATCAAATGGCTACCATCAAACCCTTCAACTACCATACTACGTACATCAACATTACCTAGTGGACACTGGGAGTTGTAACATCAAATGGCTACCATCAAACCCTTCAACTACCATACTACACACATCAAAATTACCTAGTGGACATTGGGAGTTGTAACATCAAATGGCTACCATCAAACCCTTCAACTACCATACTACGTACATCAACATTACCTAGTGGACACTGGCAGTTGTAACATCAAATGGCTACCATCAAACCCTTCAACTACCATACTACACACATCAAAATTACCTAGTGGACACTGGGAGTTGTAACATCAAATGGCTACCATCAAACCCTTCAACTACCATACTACACACATCAAAATTACCTAGTGGACACTGGGAGTTGTAACATCAAATGGCTACCATCAAAGCCTTCAACTACCATACTACGTACATCAACATTACCTAGTGGACACTGGGAGTTGTAACAACAAATAGCTACCATCAAACCCTTCAACTACCATACTACGTACATCAACATTACCTAGTGGACACTGGGAGTTGTAACATCAAATGGCTACCATCAAACCCTTCAACTACCATACTACGTACATCAACATTACCTAGTGGACACTGGGAGTTGTAACATCAAATGGCTACCATCAAACCCTTCAACTACCATACTACGTACATCAACATTACCTAGTGGACACTGGGAGTTGTAACATCAAATGGCTACCATCAAACCCTTCAACTACCATACTACACACATCAAAATTACCTAGTGGACACTGGGAGTTGTAACATCAAATGGCTACCATCAAACCCTTCAACTACCATACTACGTACATCAACATTACCTAGTGGACACTGGGAGTTGTAACATCAAATGGCTACCATCAAACCCTTCAACTACCATACTACACACATCAAAATTACCTAGTGGACATTGGGAGTTGTAACATCAAATGGCTACCATCAAACCCTTCAACTACCATACTACGTACATCAACATTACCTAGTGGACACTGGGAGTTGTAACATCAAATGGCTACCATCAAACCCTTCAACTACCATACTACACACATCAAAATTACCTAGTGGACACTGGGAGTTGTAACATCAAATGGCTACCATCAAACCCTTCAACTACCATACTACGTACATCAAAATTACCTAGTGGACACTGGGAGTTGTAACATCAAATGGCTACCATCAAACCCTTCAACTACCATACTACACACATCAAAATTACCTAGTGGACACTGGGAGTTGTAACATCAAATGGCTACCATCAAACCCTTCAACTACCATACTACGTACATCAAAATTACCTAGTGGACACTGGGAGTTGTAACATCAAATGGCTACCAGGTGTTAACTCAGGAAGCAAATGCCAACTATTCATGTCGGGTGAAGGTTGGCTAACAATACCTTCAAGTGTGAGACATGATACAACCTCTTGTATTTTATTAGTCTTGCCCCAATAGGATTTGACTTTTAGCACCTGAGTAATGCAAAGTCATCAGGTCCCAATGAGCAGCTAAGTAATGTGAAGAAAATTTCTTGCTCAAGGAAACAACAGTAACTGCATAACCAGGTACTGAACCTAGAATGTTTTGACTATCAGGCAGGTGTTCTAGCCACTTGGCTCACGCACGCACACACGCACGCACGCACGCACGCACACACACACACACACACCATTGCTTCTAGTTTGCACTGTGTCTACCAATGGTACAGGCAGCTGATATCCTATGCAAAATTTGAGTAAGTAGTCATTAAACTACAAAGTACCTTGATCATGATGATCATTCTTTTCAAGTAGGTGATTTTCTGTAGTGTTTACTTCACTATTTCTTGTACCATCACTTTCATTATCACCATGGCTGGTACTTTATCCACTACTATTACTACAAACAGCATTAGATTGTGTCGTACATGTACCTATCAAAAGAGTTCATTGCATAAGTGCTGAAAATGTTTGTCAGTCCACACTCACCAGCATTCTCAACAGCTTGACTGCCTTCATTCCTAGCATTCTGATTAGCACTGTGACCTTCACTGACACAACCAACAAGGGATTGACTTGCAGTAACAGCAACAGTTCCTCTTTGGTCACTGCAGTGCTGATCTTGAGCTGCATAAATGTCATAAAAATATTAACAAATACGGGTGATTACATACCTGCACAAAGAATTGCATCCCTTCCAGATGCCCATATATCTCTCAAGGTCTGTAGCAAAGTGTACCTTCTTGTGAATTCAGTCATGCCAACCTCGGAAGAAAGAGAAGCTAACTCCACAGCAACAATATGGCTTTTATGGTATTTCTGGTGCTGTGTTAAACATGACCGTTGTGGTCCATGCCCAATACTTGAAATCTGTACATACAATTATAGTGAATTTTATAGCTGTATAATCATATACTACTCACACTGCTTGAAGCCTCAACTGTTAATTCTGATTTTTTATAGTAAGCATCTCTCATATAATCCTTTGTCCAACGTTCCGCAAAAAGTAAGGCAGTAAATAAAGGGTGTTTCTTTCTTTCTCGCACAGCAAAAATATGACGACAAGGGAGGTTGGTGGTGTTCCAAAATGCACAGTGGCATCCGTTGACTGTCACCTTCAAAATCCCTTCCGATGATGTAATATGGCATTCTCAATCATGTTCTGAGACTATGGTGACCTTCCTCCGCAATGAAAGCTGCTTGGATACATAATTTAATGCATAAGGTGTGAGAACTGAGGAGTATTCAATTTCTACAGGACCTTTCATATCAATCCTTTTCTTCACCATAGCCATCAATGTGCAGTGATCCCTCTCATTCCGTAAAGTTGACAGCAGGGCACAAAAGTGTTCAAAAAAATGCATGAGTGTGCTGTACCTGTACAATGATTTATAATTTAAATTAGGATATTACATAAAGTATACATATATAATTTTGTATTCATCTATCCATGAGCAGAACACAAGAGGTATATATTAAGGATGTGCTGGTTGAGGCATGCAAACTGAGTAATTAAACAGTATAAGAATAGGTATAAGTGATCATGGTACATACATTGATGAGAAATGTTGAAATCATTGCAATCATACTACCGTGCAACGATTTGCACTAGTACAGTATACAGTACATGGTAATAAGCAAGTACACTTATATAATATTTCTTAGTTATCATTCTTTCCCTAACTTGGATAATAATTACAACAGAGTGAAACCGTCTAGAAAAGTCCCTATAACATGGTGAGCCATGGTAGTTACTCATACAGTAAATGATCCACACGTATAATCACAATAGATATGTTTTAATGTTTATTCCTTGAATATGAATTGTGTATCATACATTATGCGGTATACTGTAAATCCTATAATAACAACACCATGAAGTCACATAACATACCTACATGCATAATACACATGATACAATAGTGTTATGAACCTCTTCGAAATTTGACTGATTTAAAATTGGTCAACCCATTTTGAAATGCGCCACCCAGATTTAATACTACAAATTTAGATAGGCCCATTTTGAAATAAGTTAGCCTAACCCTTTTTAAAACTCGCTTATAGGTGAGTTGTACATGTGTAGTTAACTAGCTCTTTTTATCTAGCTGGAACCCTTTTAAGCCAACTATTAAGCAGATACTTATTGTCTTCTCTTAATTGCCGTAGAAATCAAGAAATGGTAACCACGCCTCTTAATAAGCTATTGTGTAGCTCACTCAGTATAAGTAGCCAGATGATATTTAATAAAGCATTCACAAATCAGTGAAAAATGTCATAAACTGAAATGCGTAATACATCACTAGATTTGCCTTTTCATGGAGAATATCCTTGCTTCATTTTTGTACCACAAAGAAAACGTAAGTTATGTTGTAAAATGTAAGTTTATCGTACCTTGATGAATACCTCAATTCACGGCAATGTTGCAAATTTTGCTTTCTAGTGCTGTAACTCCAAAAGTACATAGTACTGACCAGAAAAGACTGCAACTTTAACACCCCATTGTTTATTCTCTCTAAACAACAAAGTAGTTGTAAAATCAAGCAAGTCGGGTTTTCTCTCAGCAGGTCACATATACATGATTGAGCCATGTGTACAGTGAGTATGGCAGATGCATGACTGCAATAAGCACATCAGCTATTTACACTGATGAAGTGGTAACAACTTATGCATCACACATTCTTGCTTACTTCATAGTGCTGATTGTAGTCTGACTCAGACCTAGAATATGCAAGTTTTAACAAAATTTCCAAAGCATGATCTCTTTCTCCAGCTCTGATTCCCATTTTGTCACAAGTAATCTCTCGTCTAAAACTTCGTAACACATGAAATAAACAAAGCTGTAAACAAATACCAGGAAACTCTTTTGCAAAAACAGCTCTCTCACTGCAATCTTTGTCTGAGATTAAAACTCTTGAGGAGGCCCAAGCTGGATTGTGAGACTTGAAAACTTGTATCATTTTTCCCATTGACTCCTCAGTTTCCAAAACTGTAACAAAGGCACACACAATTTCACTTTGACCATTTCCGTCAACCACCATCATCAAGTACACGGGCATCCTCAATTCTGTTAATTTATATGTTGCATCCACCAGTAAAACTTCTGGGAAAGCAGAAAAGGTTGATTTCATAATGCCGTCTTGAAAAACAATACCAACAAGATTCTTGTCTTCATCACACAGAAATTCAACTGTTGATCCTGGAAGAAATAGCTCTAAAGAGCACTTCAAGTATGTACACGGGTACATATGTTCTACATATTAGGGTTGAAACTGATCTTGATGACACACTGACCCCTATAGTAATTTTGGAACTAACCCTAAAACCAAGGTATGGATCAAGAGCTACATTTTATGATACATAGCAGCAGTTATATCTAATATCAAATATTGAACAAAACATTATACACTTGTACAAATCAGCGTTGAATCAGGGTCGAGTCACCCGGGTCACATTCTGAGCTGGTTTACAGAATATCCACGTCTGACCCAAATTGGTGACATTAATCATTTAGTTTGGTGACATGGGAATTGATGCATCATGGTGTATCATGGTCTGAGCTCTTTATTGAGTCATATTCACTATGTAGCATAGATAATATTTTTCTATTACTACATGGCTGTAGGCATACGTGGAGCCATGCCCCACTAATCCATTATATATCATACAACTCAATGGGAAACACAGTGATTGTATAATTCTTTGCCAGCTTTTTTTGTGGGGCATGCCCACTTATTGGAAATGTGTGATATTGCCCATAGGTGATGAACCTACTTATTTAGCCAAACCAACACCAATTATTTTACTGACTGATCATTATTATAGCTCACACTATATAGCTAGAAATTTTAATACTTATACTAGTGGGGTGCCCAAAATATAGCTAGAAGTTTTAGATATAAATAGTGAACATGAACACCTTGGGTTACTTCCAGGTCATCTGAATTGGTAGTATAGTGACCTGATTTCAATGTTGCCATAAATAGTACATTATTCCGAACCAGATAAGTTTTTATTGATGAACTACTTCAACAATATAATTGCAATAAGTGGGTGTGGCTCCAAGGCCTACAGAGAGCAGCATGTAAATCTTGCTGTTCGAGATATCATCCAAAACTTATTAGAAACTAATTCCGTGTTTCATCACACAGTCCCATTCTTGAGTTATTGATTACAAATGTTATGTTCCCCCTACATACAAGGCACCTATAATGACTAATCTGTCAGCACTACCCTGTGAAAAGGGGTGGAGCAATAGGCTGCTTGCATACAGTCATTATTTGTGACCTAATTTTAGAAAACCGTCGATATCCGCACAAATTAAATGCATTTTATTTGTTCTTTGTTTTCTACAGGGACAGGGGAATGTACTAGCCAAGTTTCAGCTTCCTAAGTTAAGCAGCGTTGGAAATACAGTACTAGACAGCCGGACGAGCAAATAATATGATATGTACAGAAGCTATCGAGAAAAGAATCTACAGGCACTTACATAAACCATCATAACTTACTAATACAACAACGTACGGAATTTAATCTTGGCTCATTGTGTTCGCCATGAATTTGTGCATCCACCAAGGTATAGTTTTTTTCCCCAGGCATGCTTCTTTGTTCGAGAAGGAAGGCAAATTCACTGAAAAACGATCGTCAGTAAATTCTTTCGTCACCGCAACGTAAACAAACGTCTGTAACTTTGGAATCCTTTCGTGTATGTAGATGAAACAAAGATTTTTGTACTCCCTATGTACAGGCGAACACGATGATTCCCAGGATTTATCCATTGGCGGCTTAATTCACCCACCAGCGAGACGATGAGATGATAAAAACTTGCATAATTTTTTTTCTGGAGCTTGCATTTTTTACCCATAGTTTTTAAATGCGTTTTATTACAAAAGTGCTGTTGTGCGTATATCGACGGTTTTCCAAAATCCGGTCACATTTTTACTAATCATTCATTCTGCATGAAACCCCACCAGTGGCACACTTACATTGCCATCCACCTAAACCAATGCAGTGATAAAACTTGATTGATACGTCATTCATGTTATCCGATATTTTGTAAACATTATGGCTCAGTTGACTTGGAAAATCCAAATAACTCTTGATTTTTAACCCTGCTATATACAGCGCTGTACATATGGCATGCAAAAAGCACTCACACCTGTGGCGTTCAGTGTGTGTGTGTGTGTGTGTGTGTGTGTGTGTGTGTGTGTGCGTGTGTGTGTAGGCATGTGCAGGTGTGTGGGACTTGCAAAAGCAATAATTGCAGCAGTTAATTTGAATAAAAATCCAAAAAATACGTACTATAGCATATAATTGATGGTATCTTCCAAGCTTGTTTCTTGGATTACACGTCACTGCAACAGGTTTACAGCCATAACATGATGAGTATACTACTTCTAACCACTGGATTTCAAACTAGTTTCAAGTGCAGGGGTTATTTATTTCTTTTAAGGCTTTACAGCACAAGTGCAACTGAAGGTTTGTAGGACACCTGGTCCTACAGCCTGTTTAAGATGTTATATTAATTAAGTGTATTTGAAAAGTTGCAGAAAGGAGAAAAATCCATGACTGTACCTCGGAAGCCTGGCAGCCTTGAATCTGCATCCTATATCAGTTCAAGCACTCTTCAAGATTGTGTTCAGAGGTTTGCATAAGTCATAACTGCAATTGATATTGTTTTAAGACAACTAAACATGCAGTTAAGTAATGCATATATACATATTTAAGGCAAGTTTCTAGTCCATTAGTAAGTCAGTTTCCAGTCTGTTAGAGGAGATATAGAAGGGTGCTTACACACCCCTCTATTACTTCTGCATTCAAGTATGCATGTACATAATATATATTATGCAAGTGCATATGAGATAACTATGTTATGTGCTCAAAGAAGTACTGCTGCTATATAAGACCGGATCTGCATTTTTAACTCCATTTTAATTACATATTTATCTACATAGGAATGGTCAACCAAAGTTTCAGCCTATAAACTAAGAACGTTCAAAGAAAACTGGTAAAAACAGAAAGATTGATTTGTACAGTGACAAAATGGAACTTGAAAATAAATTACATGTGCCTAGTTCAACAGTCACAACTTACGAGTACAATCAACATGACTTTCACTGTTACTTTCTCATAAAATTAATAAGTAATTTATGCCTTTCAGCACTACAAGGGTAAAATTTGAAAAAAAGTGAGAGTGAATGGCTTATTGAACATGGAGCATACTAATGCTCATATTTTTCATATCTTTTGGAACATTGATGATAGTAAACAAAGATTTTTAAACTTTGGGAAATATGTTTTTGCACTTAGCATCTTTCTTCATCATGAAAACAAGTGTTCAATAAATTTACACAATTTTTATTGTTCATAAATATTTCACCCATTGTATCGATTTAATACTGTAAAATTAGGTTTGTGCGAAAATGTGGAATAGTTGCAATGCACAATAAATAAAATATTTGGTGATGTACATTGCTCAGTTACACAAAATGTTTTACCTTCTATTGCCTTCAGATAAGAAGACAATTTTTCCAAATCATTTCCATCCATTTTCCGTATTGAGTGCTTTATATTGCTGATATCTTTTAGGGTAACAATCTTCCCAGTTGATTGTGATAGGTGCTGCTGAAGTAGCTTATTGTTCACCCTTAATTTTAACAATTCAGCAGCTTCATTCCGTTCAGATGGTGTCAACTTTCGTTGTCGGGGTAAATGATCATAAATAGCCTGTTAGAAAAAAAAATTACATGTACACGCGTAATAGAAATAGCCCAATGCATGATGTAATTAATTTCTAGCATACTGTACCTTGCTGACTTCATGATTGTGAGTATTGCAGACGTCTGTGACCTCCAGGTACTGGCCATCTTCACTTAAGTTAAGCTTTATACAAGCTTTGCAATTCTGCTTAATCGTGCTGCACATAGTATTATACGTAGCATCATCAGCTAAATAAGTTTCGACCACTTAGTTGCTATACCTGTGACAAGGTCTCTGGCCAGATCCTTTGCTGTGGAACGGCTTTCCACCAAGATTGCACGTAAGGTGCAAAGAATAATAATGTAATTTTTCATTTGCTTTCTGTATTCTCTTCGGTGCTCTTTTCCGAGCAGCATCCAGCGTCCGCGAGTCAGTGTAGGCTAACTGGACATTATTCCCTTGTTGGTACGCAGTAATCTTCTCCTTCAGCTGCTCGTAAGACGAAAACTTCTCACCAAGAACAAAGTTTACGCTGTCACACTCCTCTTCAACGGTCCCTAACACTCCCTCCCGCTCAGAGTCACTTTCTTCCATTTAAACCATACAGCACGATACAGGTACAGGCGACAGGCGGCCCAGTCTATAGTTCAACTGAAATACCGCGTGTTGAAGTATCACATCACGTGATGGAGTGACGGAGCTGTAGCATTGGCAAACCACCTCCGGCTGCCGGAGCTCTAGAAACACCGTTTATTTTATTATTATTATTATTATATTGTTTAATTACCAGAGCCCGCCTAGGGCATAAGTGCTAATTTACATTAAATTAAAAGTGATTGTATAATAATTGTTTGAAGCTGTCAATAGTTTGTTGGTTGATGATGTCTTGTGGTAGTCCATTCCATTCTGGTATTGTTCTTGGAAAAAATGAGTACTTATAATTGTTATTAGCACTTTACAGTGACCAGCACTGAAGGTCTGACAGCAACATGTGCTGCAGCCTTAGGATTACCTAACCTACAAGGACTTAGACCTAGTGACTTAACTTACTGACTGAATAAGGTGTAACAGAAAAGGGGCCAAAGTAAGGAAAAAATCCCTCCAGCCCCAGGATTCGAACTGCAGGTCACCCAATGTCTAGTCGGGGCCACACTCAGTCTTCCTCCAGGAGGGATGGATTTTCTTCCTTAAACCTTAAGTATTTATTATTAGCACTTTACAGTGACCAGCACTGAAGGTCTGACAGCAACATGTGCTGCAGCCTTAGGATTACCTAACCTACAAGGACTTAGACCTAGTGACTTATCTTACTGACTGAATAAGGTGTTGTCTATTGATATATGATAGTGTAGGATTTTTGTTCATGATTAGATCTTGTAATGGTGACAGGTGATAATGTTGGTAAGTAGCTGTTAGGTATTTCAGTTAGGTTGTGGATACTCTTGTATAATAGAGTTAATCTTGCACATTTTCTCCTTAATTGGAGTGGTGGCCATTCTAATAATGTTAGCATATCAGTTATACTATCTCGCATATTCCTTCTCCATGGTTGATTCAGGACAAATCTAGCTGCTCTATGTGTATCATTTCTATTTTATTTACATCCTTTAGGTGGTATGGGTCCCAAATTGCAGCAACATATTCCAGCACAGGTAAGATAAATTGTTTATAGCTTAGTTCTTTAAGTGCACGTGAACGTTGTCTTAAGATACGTTGTAAAAAACCGATTAGTCTGGTTGCCTTGTTACATACATGGTTAACTTGTGGTCCCCAAGAAAGATTGTGATCTATTATTATTCCAAGGTAAGAATGCTGTTCAACAACTTTGAGGGGTTTGTTTGACATGTGATAAAGAAATGTTGTTTTATGGTGGTGTTTGGATAACTGAAGAATGCAACACTTGTCAACATTAAATTTCATTTGCCATGTTTTAGCCCAAGTATTTAGTGTATTTAAGTCTTGTTGTAATAGCTGATGATCGTTAGGAGAATTTATTGGTCGATCAGCAAATAAACGAACAGTGCTCTGAATATTTGATATTTGATCATTAATATGTAGTAGAAATAGTGTTGGTCCTAAAACTGTACCCTGAGGTACTCCAGAAGTGACTTTACATGGGGATGAGTATGTGCCCTCAGTGACTACTTGCTGTGATCTGTTGTGTAGAAAAGATGTAATCCACTAAAGTGTTTTCCCTCGTATTCCCCATAATAGTCTAATTTCTTCACAAGCCTGGCATGTGGAACTTTATCAAATGCCTTTGAGAAGTCCAGAATCCCCATGTCGACTTGTAACCTGTTATTTAATGCACGAGCAAAATCATCAATTGTTAGCAAGAGTTGTGATTCGCAAGAGTGTCTAGCTCTAAATCCGTACTGGTTGTTACACAATATACTATTTGTTTCCAGGTGTTTCATAATATGACTTATTTATGATTACTGGGCAGTCAGCACAGCTGGTGTGCCCAGGAAAAAAAAGGGGGGAATCACAGTGTTAGGTACAATTATATACTAACTAGTGTGGTGCTGATTGTTTGTAAAGTGCGATATCAAGTTAGTTGTAAACTCATTATATAGTATGTTCACGTTGAGTTGAACCCTGAAAAACAGCTAAAATAAAAAAATAAAAGTGGGTTTTTTTCAACAGAGTTAACATTTCTGCCAACCAGATGATTATTGGTAACAGCAAAGGTGTCAACAAAAGACACGTACGCTTTGGCTCCATTACAAGTTCGGGAAAGGGCTCTAATGGACACTGTACTTATATGGCTTCTCCATAGGAAATGTATTGTGAAAATTTTGATTGGCCGTAAATATTATGTCAAACATTAGAACAACAAGATTTCGAAATATTTTTAGCGGATCAAGCAGTACTGCAAATGAGCCAAATTTCAAGATCGTGTGTAATTGCATCCATGAGTTATTAAATGTTTTTGAGGATTCAGCTCAATGCAAACATACTATAGTTTGTCATTTAATTGGCAATACTACGATTTGATTGGACGCACCAGTTTTCGGTAACGGTAGCACAAGTCCTTGATTTTAGACAGACCAGACCCTATTTTCGGGGTGCTTATATAAGTGCCTAAATAGGGTCGGCGGTGCCAAACTGGTATCTGAATATTTTAACGCAACACATATTATGTATGATATGCACTGTCCCACACAGGGCCCGTCTGTAGAATGAACTGACAAAAGATCGGTAATGCTCATGTAACTAAGGAAAGATTTCCTGGTTTCAATTGAGGCACTTGCCCTAACATGCTCACTGGAAATCAATTCACCATCTAGTCTTTGTTGTCAAGATTTTGTATAGCCTTGACTGTAACCTGCTACAGTGTACTGGGTTAACATGACCTTTGAATAGTACCTTGTGATAAATCGCTGTTGCATGTATTTGTGTATCTCATGTCAGTGTATATCTCCACCTTCTAAACTGGAAACCCCCTTTATAGATTCCTAGATCCGCCACTGGTCTACTCTTCAGATTAAAAATTGCTTCTAGTTTTAATTCTTTCTTACAGTCCACTATGTAATAAAATTGTCTTAAAGAGCTAGCAGGCTTTCTTATATGTAACTATATACGTAGTTCTTATTTTTAAATATTTTCCTTTCAACTTGCTAACTCTCAATTATTTCTCTAAAATTGCTTCCAGATTAAAACTTGGCACACTTACATTTCAAAACATTCCCCTGGAGAAATCCCTCTTCACTGGCACCTTTTCACAACTGTTTGTATAATCATGGCAATATACAGCACATAATGTGCGTCCCCCTACCCCCGTCCACTGCTTGAAAGTTCTTGGTTTACTAATTTGTTAAGATGCTTTACTGTAGTTGTACCCAATTGTACTGTTAGTAGAATGTCAATAACTTTAAGCATATGGAACATAATTGTTTTACTAAGTTTTAAACTCTCAGTAAAACATCAGTGAATGCAGGATTACTGAAAAACTACTAAAATAACAAACAATTAACTGTTCCATATACTGGAGATGTACCACTCTAGTAAACTGAGAAACCTCAAGCAGTGGTCTCAGGTTAGGGATAGTTGTAAAAAATAGCTTTATAGCAACTGACTACGTGTTTAGGAGTATGTAATACCAATGATGTTTATTGAAGTATTTACATTAACTTTCGATGTTTAAATTTTTGAAAAACACTATTATTTGCTGCCCAGTAGTAGTGAACATTAGTCTGCTTTGTCCAAAGTGCTACTTCAAAGGTATTCTAGAAGCAATAAGAGAACACTGACATATTCACAAACAGAATTGTATATATACCCATATATGGTTATTTACTACATACATTCTATAGAACTTAATCTTCCGTAAACAAACTTTGGGGATAGTCACACTTCTGTTTTGAAGCCAATGTGAAACATGTGATGTCTCTAAAGTAATAAAACGATCAATAAGAAGCCATAATACACACAACACAGAGAGACATACATACAGTACATACACGTGTAGTAATACACACACACATAGCTGGCTCTAGTCTTACTGCCTTTCCAAAAGTTCAACTTTGTTTGTCTATATCATTTTTTTACTTGTGCGATGTCTACTTGGTCAGAGTGAAAATACATCATACATAGCACATCTCCTTGTAAAAGGTTTAAGGTAATAAGCAATCTCATTGTGAAGTTGTATGCTTCAGTGAAGTCAAATTACCAGAAAAACTAAAAGACAGGTTTTACAGAGCCAGTCATATAATTATGTTGGAAAGAACACTGATATATTGTGAGATATACAAAATTATGCATTTTAATCCAATATAGGTGGATGGGAAGGACAAAGCTATACAAGTTTGATATTTTCCCCGTGAATGCAGCCAACGGTATTGTTTAATCCATAGCAAGCTAGCAATATAGCCATGGTTTTGAGCACCATTTTCACAACAGTACTGTATCTATAATATAGGCATATCACCATAGGTGGCAGTGGGGGTGCACAAACTATTATATAGTTATATATCAACATAAAATGGCCAAGTAGGTCATTATGGAGTCTTTAGCCTAAATGAAAGGTTATAAAGACTACCTATACCAGTCAAAGTGAACGAAATGTATATAGAACTCATGCACCTAAGAATCTGTCCAAGAGTGTTCACACAGTAGTTATGTGTATAAAATTCACATGATGTAATAACAAGGTAGATGGCATAGCCATGTCATGGTGATGTCACTGTGTATTTTCAAGCCATTGCTACTGGTGACTGTGCAAAATTTATTACAGACACACTTCCACACTTCTGTTATGAAACCAAGCACATTAATGTCTAACAAACAACAATCCATGTAATTACTGTATACTGATTGTATACCATTACCAACTTGAAATTAGCTACTCTAATATGTCCCATTGAATGAATTTTGAGAAATGATGCTATACTATAGTGTTGTCATAGTACTGTGTGTCTGTGATGTTTACCTGTGTAAATTTAAGGCTGTAAAGCCTTAGCAATCCTGATCATGATACATTTATGTGGTTAATGGTCTGCTAATGCATTTACTAAGAATTGTAAAATTGTCAGTAAAAATTGTTGTTAATCCTGAGGTTGTTAATGGCTGACACCAGTGGAATAAACATACCACATAATCATTCAGATTCCAAAGCATGTAGGGGTGAGCCTGAGGGTGTTCATATATATATATTTATTTTAAATTGTCACGGTGTCAAATACAGTGCACACATATATGATAATTGCATAATTGCATACAAATACAAAATATACAATAGTTAACAGTTAGTAACCTGTCGCTGGAGTAAAAGACAAAGTACATACTATCCCTCAGTAGTACCTCTTACTCTCAAAATCAATGGGATGAAAGTTAGCATTATGCTATGCAGATCAGTAGTAAATGAGAAGAGCTTTATAAAAGTGATAGATTGGAAAGTTTGTAGGATGAGGATCATCGGAGTACACAGGGTTGTGCAGTTGAAATCAAAGAAGAGGAAGAGGATAGCAGCAAGATTAAAGATTAGTGCCTGAATGATAGTCTGAGTATGTTAAAATGTTTTGCTTGTATTGTACATTTTCCATGCTTCATCCTTTACCTTGCTTATTAGCTACTGTATAGCTGAAATTATTTGTAACCTTTTATACTGTTGCCAATACTCTGCAATCAATAACTGATGCATTGCTGCATATGCAATGATGTGTAACTATCTCCTGTATGTTGTGTATGCATATTATAGACTGTGATCACTGTGCTAATGCCACACCACTGATATACTGGCACATATATAGCAGTGGCCTCTAGTTACAGCAGAGTCTATTGTGACCATATTGGCTTGATTGGGATCATTTTCCAGTTGTACCTTTGCCACCACCTGGTTGTTCATAGCCTCAGTTCATGACTGAGTCATCTTCAGAGACATGTCACACCTAAAGTATAAGAACCACACTGATATTGATCCTGACATCTCATTGTTTTACAAGTGTTTATATAGTCTTGTTTCCAGGTGGCACAGTGAGTCCCAAATTGATTCGTGACAGTGCCACACTTCTGATAGCCTTTAGTTTGTGCCATATTGCCTTGATTTGGGATCATAATGATTGTGCTGGCCTTCATGACACCTTGTTGTGCATAACTTCACTTCTTGACTGGGTCACCTTCAGAGACATCGATCTCACAGTTATTATACAATAATTATATACAAATCAGTTGATATAGACAAGAAAAGTAAGAATTAGATTAAAATTACGTATTTTTGTTTTGTTTGTTGTAGAATTACATTAAGTGCCAGCACTCTGTCAAGTGTCCACTAATGTATTTAGTAAGAATTGTGAAAAAACAAATTTTAAAACAATTACTGTTGATCCTGTGGTTGCTAATAGTATAATCTTTATTGACATCAGTGTTACAATATCACATAACAACTTAATGTGTATTAACTGGTGACCACAACATAATATTCTTTACTAAATGGATTTTCCTTGTAAAAACATTATGTCTGTCTGCTATAATCAATAGCTTTTTTAAACATGCTTTTTTTTTCTTTTGTGAGATTTTAGTCTCAATTTATCCTATTATTGTACCAATGTACATACAGATATACCATAGTACTCTTACCCACCCTTCATATCTGCAATACATCTTTACCAGTCACCTGTACACCTACAACAGTGTATTTGTATAATTGTACAAGGTTCAGTTTATTGATAATTGTAAACCTATAGTCAAAGGTGGCAGCTGCAATTAGTGCTAAAACAATTATTCAGATATTTGACTATTGGGTCGGCATGACATTATTTGATTTGTTAACATGCTATATGAATATTCTTTAACACTGCAGTAAGCTGTGATCAGATGAATAAAGCTAACCTAGAAGTTTGAGATTGTGACATTTTCATACTGAAACATTCCATTTTAGAAGAGATAGAAATAGCTCTCAAGCTTTACCTTACTGCCCAACAAAGATATCAGAATTTATTCATGCTTAGATAATAATCAAAATAATCGGTCGTTTTTTTTTCACAACTATATATTCAAATAGTATAAATTTCTCAGTATTAGTTTTATATAGCACTATAGCTACAATAATTTTTAACTTTTAGTACAGTTGTATAATACCCGCATGGATGTGAAAGTAGTATAATTATTATGTTATGTAATGGTACAATAGATATTGGATAGTGTCTAAAACTACACAAAAGAAATGTCATCTTTAAAAGCTATTGGCTATAACAGACAGATGTAATGTGTTTACATGGAAAATCCATTTTGGTTATGAATATTATGTTGTGTGATATGCCTATTCTAACACAGATGTCAACTATTACCTCAACAATTTTTAATGACAGTTTTACAATTCTCAGTAAATGCATTAGCATACAATTGGCAGAGTTCTGGCGCTTACTGTAATTTTACATGAAAAAATAATAATAGCGATTTTTACCTAATCGATATTCTTAGTAAAATGTATTATCACATTTCAGTATAGTGTTAGTGGTACATTTTATATGTTGTTCTATCTACTATTTCACTCTTACCCACTTTACTAATCTACTATAGTTTTCACTTACACAATTGTGATATAATTCTCTTTATTATCTTAAAAGAACAAGTAAGCAGCCAATACATCGAGCCTCTTTAGCTTGTACTACTTTGTATTCTTTAAATTATTTATTCAATTAAGTCACTGGGACCCCTAGTAGATGTTATCTAACTTCCATTTTATCAAGAATCATTGCTCATCTTACATGCTCAATCTTCTATTTTTATCCCTAACCAGTAAAATCAATAAAAAGATGGTTCTTTGATTCTTCCTAGCCAGGTTCATACTTAGGAGTTGACAGAGTATCACAACCAGGATGTAGAAAGAAGAACAGCTGTTTCTCAGGAAGGCCATACATCAATCTATTCCATAAAGGACAAGCGTGTTCCAGAGTGGCAATGTCTAAATATTTATTCTGAACAGTTAATGTCTCGAACTTTGATTCTCAATAATCAACATGAGTATGACGTAAATCATGACCTGCATGGTTGTTGAATGTAGCAGAGTGAACGTTGGCAACTGTATCCCTACGCCTAGGCCTCTTATTTTCTGTATATTTGTTTTAAACCATAAGATGTATATATCAATCAATTTGTAGGTGGTCTAAGTGCCACTTATAATAATTCCTAACCTATAACAGAGAGAGGTGTAGTAACATCATCTGGCCAGCTCTTGCATTGTAAAATACCACTTATATTAATTGAAGCTAAAGAACAAAAACCTGTACTATGTGAAGAAGCCATTGTTAGAATAATTGAAGCCATGCAAGTAGGAAGTCAACCTATGCAGTGCAACGTCATAAACTGAATTCATGCACACATCTTGCCTAGGTTATTATAATGTACTGTATTGCTTAGTAAGTGTTTCTGTATAAATATGTTGTACCTGTTGCAATTGTCAGTGTGTGGTGTTAAAACTTCTCTGAGTAGTGAATCATCTCCTACAGACGCATGACGGTTGGGAAATTTGTGCTCTTCATGAGGCCAAAGAGATATTTATATTTACTACACTAAATTTGTGAAGCTGGCTGTTAGTGATGACTGGATAGTCTAGTGGATACGCATAGTGACATTTAAAGGGGCCGCGTGGTGATTCTGTCAGACCGTGACCTTAACACTACAAGTTAGACACTCTTCAGTAAGTCTTATTTTAACAAGTACATTAGAAATATTAAACTGGAGTAGTAGTACCGCTGCAATAAAAAGCACTGAAACAAGCTGGATTGGAGTAGTACTGTTTGTAATGTCCAGATACTGTGAAACAACAGTTAGGCCTATGAATATCCCTGCTGTGCTAGGGAGATTCTACAATCAAATGCACAGTACGTAGAGACATTCACTTCTTATTGTAGTATCTGGACATTACTTACTACTCCAATCCAGCTTGATTCTGTACTTTTATTGCAGCAGCACTACATTGTCCCTATATACTCTAGATTAGTTTAAAACTCCTAATTTTTTCTTATACTTTGTTCGTGAACTTTGTTTTGTCAATTAATTACCACTATTAAATAGCTAGCTAGCCCTGGGTACTGTCATAATTATATGTAATACAATATTTATGAGTGAGGTCATGATCCGTAGTGATCATAAATCTATTAATCTTTAGTAACACAAGGGCTATACACTTACATACCTGCTGCATCAGCTTACTGTTTCTGGGAGGTGTAAATATTGTATTTCTCCATAAAGTAGTATAGCTAGCTATGTAGCTACACTATTGTACTACCATTTAGACATTCGTATTACTCTTGTTCTCTTATCAAAGAAAGATAATGGTTTTTCCTTGCTTTAAGTGCTTATCAGGGTCTCTTCTCTTTCGTTTTCTCATTTTGGACTCACGCAGAAACAAGCGCCTGAAAAAATAATATCGAGTGAGCAGATGAGCTACTACTGTTTGTCTTAAATGGAGAAGTTATAGATCATAAATGTTACTGTTATGATAAAGAGCTATTTACAACAAGAAGAATGGCTTACTCAGCCAGCATCACTTTTAAAGTGAAATTCTGAAAAGGGATTTCTGTCGAAACTACCGAAACCCTTCTAAATCTGCCACTGCAGACTAATTCACTTATAACGTAGTCTACTTTCATACTGATTCGATGTTGTTTCAGTTCCCCTTCGTTCTACCCATGCAAGATCAACTTTCAAATGGGTCCCAGGAAATTCTATGCTCCCAACATCTGTAAGGTTACTAGTGCGCCTAATTCTGGACAGTTTCTAACTCCAGACACTTCCAATGTTTGGCGTCATATCTCCAAAGCTATCTACAGCATTTACGTGAAATTTTAGGTGATTAGCTACTGCTTCATATACAATAATGCTGTGATCCTAAAATCAGCTTAAAAGTCGTGCTAGTTTTTCTAAACGAGGTGATAGTTAGGCCGGCTACTCTAAATAAATTATCTGTTTCCGTCCACGTCACCGCCCGCATCTGGTTACTGTCAGCTCTAAATTATTCCATTATTCCGTATTCTTCCATTATTTTCTGGCTATTCTTGCATACTGACACCTACCTTGAAACAGTGTCGGCTCTCGTGTCAGCAGTTCGGCACAGACTTCACGTTTGTGCTATTTTGCAACTTACTGAAAGGGAAAGAACAAGCTTAATTAAGCATGCTTTTACGTATGCAGCTTTTTGTGGTTTGCCAATTCAGCAAGGCCGGAGGAGACGGTCCGGTTGGTCAGCCCTGAGCGAGGGCCTGAGCCGGACCAATAATCTGGAGTTGAACCAACTAGCTGACCAGCTCGAACTACATTACTCTCATGCAATGTTTGGACGATCACATCTACATGTAGCTACGTACCATTTTACTGATGTTATTGAAAATGCATGACACGAGTGGTTACCTAGTTTCTCAGCCTAACTAAAGCACAAAACTACACGTATAGTACCTCCAATTACCTTACGACGGTGGGGTCTATTCTACGGTACGGAACGGAACGGAATGATGGACTAAACTACGGAACGGAATGCTTTCTCAAATTGAAGCTTGCAGCTTACCATTGCTGTACAAGTTATCGGTGGCACTTCCAGCTGGTAAACAAACGTACTCCAAGAAAGATAAAACGAACTTAAGGATCGATTGTGAGTTCTTGCTGTTTATCTTCGGATGTATCAAGTAGGGAACTTAATGCATGACTTGTTCTTGCTAATATGCAGTTGTTTTTGCTTACTTTGACTTTAGAATGTACAATCTGGGGCTCAGCCTTTCTAATAGGCATAAATCTGGCAGTATGTAGCTACACTACAAAGGAAACAAGTATGGTGACAAGCTGATCTCAACTCTGTCAGGCTAAACAGAATCTAAAGGAATTTTGTGCAGTGTGTGAAGAGCAAACATTCAGATACCTCAAGGAGGCTATATTGTGTGAACATCAATGATTCATTAACAGAATAGTGGACTACATAATGTCAGATATCTTAGCCTGAGTAGTGAGTTGAATCCAGGATGGGGTCTATTTTACAGAATGGAATGCTTTCTGAATCAAAACTTACAGCTTGTCTAGCCGCTATCATTGCTGAAGTTGCATTCATCAGTGGAACTTCCAGGAAATAGAATAGGATAATAATAAAATATTAATAGCTGTTTCATGCAGTGCATTGTTCTACTACCTGATATATCAAGCAGGTCTCTTCAATTCATTTATTGCATGACCAAGGCAAGTTTTGTTACTACAATACAGTAGCTGATTGGATGTCAGTTGCTTCTGGTGATCTTGACAAGATAAATAGTTTAGAAGACCACTCAATTTCTTCAGTTTCAGAGTGTAATATCCACAGAGAAATTAACTAGAAAGTTACTGGTGACAGGAAAAGTTAGGTGATCATGACTTTATTCAGTCTAATAAACAGAATATATGGTTGATTGAGTGAGGTATCACTTGCAGAATGTTCAGACAACCAGCGATGAGATGCATGCATGGATTCATAGAATTTTTGTTACAGTTGGAGACATTAAATATCCAAAAGCAAACTGACTGTATAATATTAATTCACTTGCTTTATATTTTCTCAATTTTGAGCCTGTATACAAATAATTAAATTTTTCTCAGTCCTAGAATAAGATGGGAGAGAAAATTTATCTTTGTTTACCTATACTGTACAACTTCAAATGAAATGAAGAATAAAATTAGTAAAACCACAACAAGGTGAATTACAGATTTAAATACTAAATATGAATTAGAGCCTTTAGATAATTATTGTTCCAAAGCAAATTGTAGATGGAAAAAACAAGGACTGGTGAGATCTTGGTTAGTTAATGACAGCGGTTGGAGATTATAAGGGTGGTAACTTCTTGTTCTTGAATATGTTGCAAAGTGGAGGTACAAATCAAAATGGGATATCAATTTAATTAGGAAAAATTTATATACTTAGCATTAGTGTATTCATTTGTCCTCCATTTAAATATGCTACAACAGTGTCGGTACATTGGCAGTCTACCTTGAAATCTCAACTCTAGAGTAGATCCAACACAGAGCAGCCCACACTGTAAGATCCCACTGTAATTTCATGGACCATGCAGCTGGACTGGGAATCACTTGAAAATAGATGAACAAATTTAACCTGTTTTGTTTGAAGTGAAGCATGTGAAATGTTACACTTAAGAAATCCTAGGATTCTTAGGTGGTATGTAATTAATGTGAGTGTTCCATTTCCAGTCTGACTAGATACATTGAAATTACACACAAATCTTGGTCCAAATCACATTTGCCTGGTGGCTATGGGCATGGTTCCACATGCATAGCTAGGCTTATAATTGAGATTTGGTTGATCTTGGAGTTTTGGCATTTGGTCTGATTCAAGGCTAGCAGTCAGACACATCCTTGAATTTGTGCAACAGAAAAAATCAGTTCACTATTGAATACAGCATTAGTCCACTGCACCGGCTGTTAATAACTCCATGCATACAATTCAGTGATGTTCGCAGAATGCAGCCCCTTTGCGATCTGCTAAAATATTTGCTCCTCTCACACTGCACAAAATTCTTCAAGTTTTAATTCAGCTGGCTCTTTCCTGTTACCAGTGTCTTCCTGCTTGCTTTATTTGTACACTGACATATGACTTGAAAAGCCGGCCCAGACTGTTTTCTAAAGTCAAAATGAGCAAACCAGCTCACATAAAGTGCCCTTCTTGGTATATCAGTAGATGAACCAAGGATGAACATCACTGATACAGCTCATCCCGAAATTAATACTTCGTTACTAATGACAACCAACAAGAATCCACAATCGATCCTTTAATCACCCACTGGAGGTGCCACTGATAACTCGTAAAGGCAGTTTTAGCAATGGTAAGTTGCAAGCTTCAATTTGAGAAAGCGTTCCGTTCCGTAGTTTAGTCCATCATTCCGTTCCGTTCCGTAGAATAGTCCCCACCCTTACAGTACAGCATAGCATTCATATCGTTTTGTACAGAAATGATTGTGGGTTCTACGTACAGTATCATGTGTGCTGACAGTTGGCATTTATCACGTGTAAGACAGGTGCCTTCTTTGATTCTAAACCAGCACACTTATATCACAATTCAATCTTCATAAAATAGTCATTAGCATTCCTTGGCTTGTCTCTCTTGGTTTCTTTTACTGGGAGAAGGGCTGGCAGTGACAAACCAGATGATTCATTCCGCAGCAAGACAAGAAGCTGTACACCCATACATTTACATGGTAGCCATCTGGATGAGATGTAGAGTAGAAATCACTCCTCTTCAACTACCCACTCATCCTGTCGAGATATCAAGCAAACTCTCAGTCTCACCCACATCACGCCATTTTCGAATACCGATTGGTCTCGTGACTGTCCACCAGTATATTTACGTGATGATCCGTTCACTTCATACAAACCAGTATAGTAGTATACTGTATTTTTGTGGCTGTGTAGCTTTTTATTGTAGCTGTGTGAATTCACTGTATAGTAATTATAGCCTAGCTAAAGGGGGGCCATGCTGCATGGGTTCCCTGTGAAATTTGGGGGGGAAAGCTGCAAGTTGCTAGCTAGTTTTACTTTAAAAGTTAGCATCAATTTTAAATTTTAAGGCATTTTCAAACCTTTAAATTGCAAAAATTCTGCAGCTCTTGGGGGTTGCACGTCCAGACCCCCCTTGAACTTCTAATTGCTAGCTATAACTAAATGAACCATACAGCAAGTTTCATGCTGTGTCCCCAGTATGTCAGATCTACAATTATACATAGTATAGAAAGTCTGAAGAACAACAGATATAGGCTTGAGCATATTTATATAGCTAGCTAGCAGTGAAATATCACATATCTGAGTGTCTAATTTTCAAAAAGTTCGTCTGGGGGCATGCCCCCAAACCCCCTAGAATGCTTGTGCTTCGCACTTCGCAGAGTGTGCTTCACACACTGTGCAACAGCTCCTCTCTCATTAGCATGTATATAGTAGCAATTTCAACATTATAGTCAATGGCCTGAACAACTCAATTTTCCCTCCTCTGGCCCTGAATTTCCATGCAGGCAAATACTGGCTTGAAAAGCTGCCTATACTATGATGAAATAATGGAAATGGACCGCAGCATGCAAATATGTCTGAGTCCAGGACGGGAAACAGAGAATTTATTTGGAGTAGCCTTATTTATTGCCGTGTGTGGCAAATTATCAAAAAAAAATTTGATAATCACTGCTTATTCCCAAACTCAAAGAGCTATTTGACTGATTTTAATACAGATATCCTCCCCGGAGAGGGATCTATTGGACCTCTTGACCTGAACTTTGTTACTGTGTAGTTAATTTTGTACTGTAAATTAAGTAATGTAAGTCTTGCCAGGGCTCCTACACTGATCACTCTTTGGTTGTCAGTGTACAGTAACCCTGAGTTTAGGCCCCTGTTTGTATACTACATATTGTCTTAAGAGAGAGAAACCATCATTGGTGATGAACAAAAAAAAGACAATGTACATACAAAATAACTATAGCTAAATAAGTGAGTGAGTGAGTCTACGGAAACAGACTACCACAGAGAAGGCAATAGAATTCCCACAAGTGGGTGTGGCAAGGAAAAAACTAGTTACAGCAACACACACAGAAAAATGTAATTACAATAAATAATAGAGTTGACAACATTCAAGCATCTTCAGACCATTCAGGGCAATCTCTTGCCATGAAAGTTCTTCTTGATGAAGAAACAGAAATGGCAGCAGCCAAGTAAAAAATCCTTCTGCAGGTGGATTTAGAAATCTTAATCTCATTTTGAATAAAGTTAACACCGAGCGGTTAACACAGTTTATAAATGATGACAAAGACGTAGGCAAGTAGTGGCCTAAAACACTTACTCAAACCTTGACGCAATATGTCATCAACAGCAGGCCAGCATATGCATGGCGGTTTGAAACGGTATTCGCTAGGAGAGGACGAGTAAGCCGCCATACTGATCAGCCAAGTCAGCAAAAAAATATCAATAAGACGTTTATGTGCAGAGGGACAACTAGCTATGACTTACCACTGTACCAAGTTTCGTTCGCAAACAATCAGACAAACACTCGATTTTGTAAGAGCCAGTCTTATTGAAGCTGCATAAATATTTTGTCATATCCAACAATTAAGCGACTTTAAATAATTTTTTTTATTGGCAAGATACACGCGTCTACACTGGAAGCAGGTTTTCAAGGCTCTGTTATGGAGCGTCAGATAACTTTTAAACCTTTCCCAGGTTCTAGCAGGAATGGCCAGCATGACATCTACTTTCACGTAAAATGTAACAGCTTAATACGGCCTTCTTCATGGTACAAAGTAGGGGGTTTAACATTACACATAGAACCATTGGCAATGAAAATATTGGCTCACCCCAACAATCCAGGCGCGAACTTTTAACGAATCCAGGTTATACCAGGCTAGATCTATCCTTTCTTGAATACTTCAGCTAGCTATACCGTTCGTGACGAACGTTTTACACGGTACAAATAATTTTATAAAAATCACCATCTCAATCCAATATATAGTCGCATACCCCGGCTGAGCACTGATTATTGGTGACGCGCGCGCTATATTGCGTGGGCGAGTTGCAATGGAGAAGTATTCCGTTCTTGAATGTTTAATTCATCAACTTTTCAATGTTCAATAGTCCTTGTACATCATGCTAATAACTTTTTTGATTACGTGATACATCTTTGTATTTTGTACATGTAATCAAATAAATTTTTTTAAAATGGTCATTATAAAAATTTCAAGTGGATTGTTTGCAGTTCTCCAACATATAAACCTGTGGAAAAAACAGTCACATTTAAATTGGTGAATATAAAAAAATCTTTATCACGCACACACTACACACACTACACACACATACACTACACACACACACACACACACACACACACACACACACACACACACACACACACACACACACACACACACTACAAGGTATGGTAATGGTTGTTTACATTGGTTAATTTTGTGGTGCGCCACATATAGCAACAAGGGAAATGTGTATCTGTGATCAAGAATTTAATTTAGATTGTAATATCATAATTAGATGGTCACACTATCTTTGTCAACTAGAAATGAACTTGGCTTTTGGTAAAAAGCGAGGGGTAGCCAATGCCTTGGGACTCTTGTATGCTATGTGAGAAATCCAATCAGAAATACACAAATACATTAGAAACCAAATCCTAAATCCAAAATCATGTAAAAATAATGGAGAAAGTGAGTTTAACAAAGTAGACAATGATCGATCATGAATAACTAGAACAATATGTAGATCAACAACTGTACAGGTAGTTACTAGTTAGCAATCTCACTAAATGCTTTTAAAAATGCATAAAGATTGGGAGTCTCGTACACGCCATTTGGATGCTTTGCGTGGGCGTTGGCAACCCATCGGGAAAAATAAAATAATGAAAGACTATACAGAAGCTGATCTGTACAGAAGATGAGCCCTGCACAGCTACGTGGGCTTCTTTTTACAAAGCATACACTGACCTTATTTGCACATTGCCCAATCGTCATCATGGACGCTTCCACCTCCCACCGTGCACTAAAGTAATAGAAACAAACATCATTAAATAATATAAGCATTAATATTATTATAGCATAACACAGCAGCACAATATTACAGCATGATAAACAAACCAAAGTATTTATACAGAAAACTATGTCATAGACATTTAATCGTCTTTGAGCAAGGCCATTTTAACAAAGGCGCAAATTGGGCGTGGGCATGGGCGGGAAATTCATTACATTATTTTCGCCATTTATAACTATCACTGACAAACTAATGCATATACAATATCAAAGAACGTATATATTTAAACAGTTGTATGATACTTATAGACTGTTTTTTCACTGTCAACCACTTCTTGTGCGTGGGCGGCCCACCACCCCTCCTCTCCGCACCCTCCCACCCACCCACCCCCTTTATGATATACGTGCTATGCAGGTGAGCATATAAGAGTTGCTAAAATTAACAGGTTTTTGTAGAATCAGTTTTATTTTTAAAATTCTAATTGAACAAACAGTACATTTTCATACTGTACCTGAATGACATTGAAATACATTGAAATGTAAATACACCTAGATTTGAAATACCCACAACTCGGCACGAAAGGTACTATGACTCTCAAAATCGAGTATGAAATGGGCAATAGATACAAGTTTAACGTGGCGGTGTTTAAAATTCGAAATCAACTTCGGAAGTGCTGTATCAGGTGTGATAAGAAGTGTCCAGAGTTAGGAGCATGCGCAAAATTTACAAATGCACACTATAGTTGAATTTTGGAGCGTGGCTCCTTGATGGGTGGAAATGCTTTGATGAAACTTGTAGGACTGATAACCATAGGATAGGCTTTAATTATCACTATAATTATTTTAAGGTTTAAGTAATTCGCTTGCATGGCGGAGATAGAGCACCAAAAGCAAAAACTGTCCGGAGTTAGGCGCACTTACCTTACCATTTTTTTTCTGAGCTACTTACCATTTAAGCCTACAGACCTTGAGGTGTTGTCAGGAAAAAAAAGTTGCCACGGCTTCAAGTTTCACGATAGTTTACGAGTAAAGTGAGGGCACTGAAAACTATGGATCGTTCTATTGCAAAAACCTTTCCAGAGCGGAATAATTTGCATGCCGCAAGTATGTTATAGAATACTTTTACCTAGTAACTTACTTTATACCAGTGCTCCTCTATCTTTCAGTAGGCATTCCAGCCCGATTTTTAAATTTTGGGAAACTGAATGGTCTTTTTATATGCTCAATAGGTAGAGTATTGATTTTTGATCTCAGAAATATATAGTTTGTTGGGTTGGAATTAGCTACTTTGGCATGCACAGTGCTTTAAAACTGAAAAAAGGTACATTTTTTCTCCGGGGCTCCCCATACATTTTAAAGGGAAAAATGGCACAATTGAATCAGGAGACTATCTAGCAATCTGGACTGTTTTGAAACTGCAGTTGCTTCTAGCTGCAAGTTTGTACATATAATGAGAGTAACTTCAGATGTTATCGGATCTCAGCGATCTTTGTATGCTTTGTAGTGAGCAAATATGTTTCACCTACTGCACACTTCTCAATACAATGGTGCATACCCACAGGCAAGAGGCTATCTCAAGTAAGTAAAAACATCAAGTTAACAACTTATAAAGGTAAACAACTAAAGTGGAGGTGCCACAATGATGCAACAATACCTAAGGTGGAGCTGTGGTTTCAATTATGGCATTGTTATGCTGACTCTTTGAAGTGGTTTGTATTATTGAGCTGATGACATAGCCATCAGAAAATTGCTCTGGAGCTGAAAATCGCTAACCCGAGCAAAGTAACTACGTACTTTAAAGTAAGCACCAGTGACTACCTTCCACCCGACACTAAGTTTTTTTTAAATTTTAAAGTATTCTACATAGTACATTACAAGGCTTAAAAAGATTACAAAACAACACAAAACTTACTTATATGTAACGCGCCCGACAAAACTAAGATTTTCATCATGATCAGCGTGTGGACAAACCTCATAGCGATTTTTATCTTCATTGGAGTTCGGACTACGGAGCAATCCCAAGTTAAACGCGAGTTGTTGTTTTGTGCCAGGGTTCTATTGGGGAATATACGGAGAAATTTTTTTATTAGAAAATCTCGGATACTGGAATGCCTACTTTCAGTATGATTCCTTCGTATTCAGTAGCATTAAAAAAAGTTTCCTAGGCATAGAATGCATACGTATTTCTCCCTCAAAAAATGGTGGATGCGTTATTTTAATGATATTAATAAAGTTCCGCGCCTTGGCATGCATGCACATGGTCTATAGCTAGTTACATACATGCTAGCTAGATTAATCAAAGCATGAGCATGGTTGACAATGTGTTAATTGACCCATCTTAAATTGGCTTCAGTGATGAATAGATGTAATAATTATGTGTAGGTACACACAAAGAATGTTTAATCTTACATCATTCAACCCTTGGTTTACCAGCAACTTACATTTCACAATCACAGCTGTAACCAGTTAAACTTGATCTCATGACTCTAGGAGTCTTGTGATCTGTACAGATACTAAAAATTATGATAACAATACGTAAACACACAATAATTATTTTAGTGTTAGCTGCAACCATAAAAACAAAATAAATCGAGTAATCAAATTATTTATTATACCAAATGATTCAATGAATATACCAAATGATTTATTGAACATATGATTGAACATATCAAATAATTCATTGAACATAAGATAATCATTTTGTAACAAATGGCCTTCCATGGATATACCTTAGCTGCCAATGCTGCCAAGGAACCATGAAGTTATTGTGAGGCTGGTACTGAAATACTCCATGGTCCCTAATGTACACTATAGTTGTGCATGCACTAAACATTTAGTTATCTAAAAATGCTGTTTTGTCTGTAGCTACATTTATAGTGGATGCAATGCAGACTGAAATAGAAGAGTCACCTTTTAGGAACATTCTTCTTGACCAATGGTCACAACAGTGGATAGAAGAGCTTACTAAAAGTATGCCACCTGATGGGAGAAACTACAAGTTCCATCCAGTTGTTGAAAGCTTCAGGGATGCTATAGAAAGTAGTGCTGAACTAACAATGCACTTTACTCAAATGTTTATAGAAAAGCCAGGAAAATACAAGGCTCCGAACCAAGTCAAAGATTACTATCATATGATTCAACTTCTTGACCACATTCTAACAAAAGCTCCTGAATACAATGATAATTTCATGGCAATTTTTCCAATCACTGCAATATTATCCAGACCACTGGAAACAGTTAGTGGGCATGCTGCCTTTTTAAATGCTACAGTAAATCATCATATTAAAAGCATCTTGAATGTTTGGTCAAACTTTCTACGGTCACCAGAGTCATGTTATGTTCTGACAACCAATGGATGGTTTAGCACAAGAGCTATGGACTGGATGGGAGGAAATTTTGAAAGAGATTTCATGTGTGATCCTAGCAAGCCACACTGTGGATTTACTTCATGGGATGATTTCTTCACCAGACAATTTCGACCCCACGCTCGTCCTGTTGCTTATCCGGATGATAACAAAGTTATTGTTAATCCATGTGAGGCAGCACCATTTAGAATTGAAAGCAATGTCACAAAACATGGTACATTTTGGATAAAAGGGACCCCATACAATATAAAATTAATGCTTGCTGATGACTCACTTACAGACAGATTTGTGGGAGGCACTGTGTACCAAGGCTTTCTGAATGCCAATACCTATCACCGTTGGCATAGCCCAGTTAATGGCAAAATTGTTAAAGCATATGTTGAAGATGGCACGTACTATTCCTTACCTCTGATAGATGGCTATGAAAATCTTACTAACCCACCTGTTTTACAGCATTACCTTGCAAATGTGCATACCAGAGCATTGATGTTTATTAAAGCTGATAATCCTTACATTGGCTTAATGTGCTTTATGGCTGTTGGCATGATGGACGTGTCTTCTTGTGAAATCACAATTGCTGAAGGACAGAAGGTACAAAAGGGTCAACAGACAGGAATGTTTCACTATGGTGGTTCTTCCTTCTGTTTGGTTTTTCGTCCTGGTGTAGAACTTGAGTTTGACTTACATGGTGAAACACCAGGCCTTACTGCTAACAACATTTTGATTAATACTAGAATTGCTACTGTCCCACAGTAACATGCAGTGTTCTTAATGTAACTATACATGTGTATGCATATACCCTGTAGCTGTACACAATACATTCACATCATAACTATATTGTATAACTTTTATGTGTATCGTTTTATTTACATACATGCAATGGTAGGAAAACCCTTTGCAGTATAAATTATGAGTAAGTATTAAAAGAGTGTGTACTCAGTGTTCTTGCAATTCAGGCACAACTAATGTGTCACGAAATATAAGTACACAAGCAACTGTTTGTCTGCATAAAATTGCTAACTAAGGCACACAGGTTTCAATTGAATGTCAAAAGTAAAATTAATTTTGTTGGACATTTTTAGTGCTGTTATTGGAATATCCAGGTGCTTGTTTATGTACATAACAGCATGCATTATGTATATATATATGTGACCGGGCCTGCGAAAACAGGGCATGTGGGCACAAACTACACCCTGTCACACTAAAGGTCGTAACTCAGTATTGAAAAAGAATATTTGCATTCTGTAACTTGCATCATAAAGCTAATTAAATTCTGACTAAGTGCTAAACGTTTCATTGCCATAGCATTTTGGTATAAAAAGTTATGAGCCAAGGAAGTTTGAAAGAGTAGGCAAAAATCATGTGCCCACATGCCCTATTTTCGCAGGCCCAGTCACATATGTTAAAGCATTGCCGTGAGTGTTATATGAAAAATAAAGCACGAGGCATGCAGCCAAGATGCTAGTAAAGCATGAGGCAAAATGCTTTAAATGATTTATGGAACTTTCTAGTGGTAGCTTGCAGCCATACACTAAGATTCATTAACACGTATTGCACAAATTGTTAGCAGCCTGAATGCACACAAACTAGATTAGCAAAGTAATTCACTCGTAGTTCACCATAGTTTGGTATGGTAGACATTCATTGCATATATTTTGGCAGGTTTTGGTCACAACCCACAATCGATTCTATTGTGGCACATGGTGAAGTATTTCCGTGATATCTCCAGGACTTGTCCGTTTACATTAACAAACGTAACTGCAACGTTACCTTCTCCCACCCATCATCGAAGTATTTAGATATGTCTATAAAAGCAATCCAATGGTAAAACTTGTATTGGCTGGGGTGATTGACCACTTAGCACGGCACGGGATATCAGCCTGCACTGGCTTGGGTGATTAGTTGTACTGGCGTGAGCATCACTATTGCCCTGCACTAGAGCACGTGGGAAACTGTGCTTTATTTCCCACAAAGAGTGCTTTATTGCACCGCAAAGAGTGCTTTAATCAATACAATAAAAGCACTCTTTGGGCAATAAAGGACTGCTTTCCCTACAAATTTTAAAGTACATCTGCATAAATCAAGCAATTATCCTCGCAATGCTGATTAGTATTATAGAGATAACTTGTTGCTTGGTATAATACTCTGATATTCCAATGATTTTATGTCCACCTGCAACCAATTAAAACTTCATCATTCAATATCTTTTGTTACACAATTTCAAATAAAGAAATGGTACAAATCAGGATGATCCTTGTGCATGATACTACTGAACTGTTTGCATTGGAAATGCAAAACTTTAATAAAACCCCTTGAATGTAACATTTTCAGTCATTCTTTATACTGCCAGGCTGAGAAAACAATTTGTTTCATCTGGCATTTTAATGGACCATTTGTTGTAGCTGCAGGCTTTGTGCTGGTCTAATACTAGATCCAGCTTTTAAACTAATAGGATATTGATTGTTTTCCATGTATATAAACAAATAGTTTTATTAACAAGGTTCAAAAAATGGGGTATATACCAAAGGACTTTTACATGCCTCCTCTTCTAAAATCATTTAGTACATGTGCTACAAACCCCATAAGAAATTTGGTGCTTTTATCAAAAAGTGAATGATTATCTCAATTAGAGGGTCTAAGGTGCTGCAGCACTAGCTTGGTAACCCTGCAACTTTGTGATTTGTGCCCAACTTGTGTTTTAAAAGTGCCAAATGTTCACAATTGGTACAGATATGTAAAGCAGAGTAAAAGCTCTTCAAAGCTGGCACTGATGTGCAGCATAGTAACCTACTCTATGAATTTGTGTGCTGGGTATCCACCACAATATTATTTTAATAGCGTTAATTTGTTATGTACATTTAGTGGCTTAAAGTAACAACTGTTAGTAACAACTGGGAACTTTGCCTTGCAGGAAAGATTTTAACTTTGTTGTTGTTTTTTGTTAAAAGCCATGCATGCAAGCATGGCTATTACTGTCATATACATACATTGCTGATAATTTTAATATATATTTTGAACCACAAAAGAACTGCATAGTAGCTGCTAACAGTCCATCATTGTAATTATATCAAATCCATTTACCTTTAGTAGCCACAAACAGATACAGGTATGAATTTGTTTGTGAAGACATGATCCTCAGCCTGGCAGTAAAAAAAATGACTGAAATGCTACATTCAAGGGTTTTTAATGGCTTTGAAGCATATTCCTAGCAGCAGTACACTATATTAGTAAATTTCACTGCTCAGACATGATCCTCAGCCTGGCAGTAAAAAAAATGACTGAAAATGCTACATTCAAAGGGTTTTAATGGCTTTGAGGCATATTCCTAGCCGCAGTACACTATTAGTAAATTTCACTGCTGTAGAATGCTGAGCTCCAAGTAATCAATAATGGCAGGGGTGGATCTAGGATTTATAATGGGGGGGGGGGGGGGGGGGGGCTACCTCAAGGTCTGATCTCTTGGGTAGAGGTGTGCAAAGCATGCTGGAACTAGGGGGGTCTGGGGGCATGCCCCCCCAAGGAAAATTTTGAAAGATAGTTGCTAAAATACTGCAATTTGGAGACATTTCCACATAAAATTCATAATATTTTCTGCCTGTAGATATTTTATATACTGCCTTTAGATTATAGGTATGACTCTCTGAAGCATTTTGCTCATGGAAAAGCTTGGGTAGGTACAGACAACCAAGTACATGATGCACTCCTCTCACAATTGCACAACACTGAATAGGTGCATGCTAGAATAATAATGTTGAAATCGGTAAGTTTTGAAATTTGAACAATATAAGATTGAATCTGAGAGCATTTTCAATGGAAATGGTGTACCTGAATTCAGGGCCGCCCAGAGAAATTAAGGGGCCCAGGGTAAAGAGTTAAAGTGGGGCCCTTCACCCAAGTTGTAAGGTGAAGACCAAAAAAAAAAAAAAAGGTCACAACCTGCTGGCAATGACAATAACTACCCATCACCAACCATATCTCCTTATCTATAAGCTTGTTACACTGCTCCTCTGAAGAATACTATGACTGCTCTATTAGAGTATTTAGATCTGACTGCTCTATTAGAGTATATCGATCTTTTAAACAGGTATTCAGGGGGCCCTTCGTGGGGCCTCCTGGGGCCCCTTTCAGGCTGGGGCCCGGGGCAAAATGCCCCAGTTGCCCCCCCCCCCCCCTGTGGGCGGCCCTGCCTGAATTAAGTATTGCCATACATATTAACTACACAAGTAGATAAATGAAGCCCTTTAAACAGACCAATGCACTTCATTGTATGTATAGGTGCAGGCAGATTTGGAAAAATTCCATAACAGAACCAACTACATGTTTCCAGTGAATGTTCTATTAGAGTAGTTAGCTGACTGCTCTATTAGAGTATCTCGATCTTGTACACCTCCAATGCTGATTCGGGTCCTTGTTGCATAAACTTTAGCATAAATCCACTGATAATATCTTGGAAAGATGTTTATAAGGTGGTTTTATGAGTATTTGTATTATTAGTGATCATATAATTATGCTAAGACAAATTTCATTACAATACTCAGCATATTGATCAAGTAAAGCCTAAATATGAAGGGAGGGAACTTCAGCCCCCAAACCCCCCCCCCTGGATCCGCCCCTGAATGGTACCAGCTATGGACTATTTCTATATGTATATCACGTATTCATACCTTCAGTGATGGTCACTGTAAAGTGCTAATTATACAACCAAGTACTAAGAATGATACGAAATGCGGTTAAAATTACGTCATTAATAATGAATGAAACAAATAAATAAATAAATAATTAATAAACAATGTTTGAGAAAACTACGAGGTCTAAGGCTTCGCACTTACCGGAAATAGAATCCATGTTGTATGAAGAGATAATCGTATAATGGGTGAATGTTTCCGTTGAGGTGATAGAAACGTACGACAATTCTATTTAATGCCGATCAAAACAGCACGTGATATACCCACTACCAATCGAGCAGATTCAAATGGCTATTTAGACGAGTGAATTGTTGTTCAATTGTGTTTGAAAGTGTTGCCAGCGGACACACTAAGTCTCAAGTCGCCATGCCAGCTGCCAGTGGATGTGCTCCTTGTATCTATGGCTGCAGGACACCTGAATAGGTTTGAGATGCCAGCTGCACAAGGACAGGTATGTTTGTTTGTATTGTAATGTACATATGTCTTGTATTTTATATGTTTTCTGGCTTGCTAGGCTCTGGTTGGTTTAGTTCTCTGTTTGTACTACTAATGTATTGTAAAGAGTGTGGTATGTTTTAAATGTTTTCTTGTATTATTGTACATTTTTCCTTTACCTAGCTTACTAGGCTCTGGCTGGCTGGCTTGTCTGTCTTCCTTTAACTGGTTCACCTGGCTTGTATACTCCTACAGTATTGTGCATCTCCTGTAGGTTGTGTATGCATATACTTAGTACACATCACTGTGCCATTACCACACCAATGATGTACTGGCACTTAGCTACTGGTGGCCTTTTAGTTACGATGCCACTATTGTGTTGTATCTGTCACTACTGTGACATATTGAGTTGATTTGGGAATCGTGCCTTCACCTCCTAATAGCCTCACCCAGGGGGCTTGGTTGTATGTGACGCGGTCCTAGTTATACAACCAAGTACTAAGAATAATACGAAATGCGGTAAAATTACGTCATTAATAATGAATGAATAAATAATAAATAATGTTTGAGAAAACTACGATGCCTAGAGACATGAACTAAGCGGGGATAGATTCGCCTGTGAATGAAGGCACAACCGTATAATAAGTAGGCCTGTTCATGTTGATGACTTTACCGTACATGTAATTCTATATAACGCCCGGCACCACGCCCTTGTTAATTACAGATTGCTCGAACAAGAAGATTAGTAAACGTCTGCGGAGAGGCCAGGCGCCACTTTACTGGTAAGCAACAACATTACAAGTATGTTTAAATATTTGTAACTGTGTATTTTGTGTGTAGGATATGCGCTCCAAGCGTCATGCAGTGAATGACCAGTTGGGATACCAGCTGATGTGCTCATAAACAACCAGCTGGAACAGCAAGGTAATGAGTAATATAATACTTGTACTGGTAGTTGTATTATAGGTCTACATCTTCATCCTTCGTCTGGCTTGCTAGCGGCTGGAATTATTTTCATTATCCGGCACCTTCATCTGGCTTGCTGGCGGCTGGAATTATTTTCCACTCGGCTTAACTACTAGTCTACTGTGAGTCTGTAATAGCTAACCAAGAAGCTGATGCAGTGCTGCATATACAACAATGTGTAACTATCTCCTGTATGTTGTGCATAGCTGTATGCATAATATTATAGACTGTGATCACTGTGCCAATGCCACACCGCTGATATAGAGGTACATCACCAGTGGCCTTTAGTTACAACAGAGTCTGTTGTGCCATATTGGCTTGATTGGGATCAATTGCTAATTGTGCCTTCACCATATCCCTTATTCTGCATAGCCTTACTTCACTGCTGAGTCATCTTCAGAGACACGTCACATCTACAATATATAGGTACTTTCAATGTAGCTAACTTAACTTGGTTTTTTGTGTAGGTTGTGTTTTAGTATTGTGGTTTTCTGATGCCAGTTAAACTCCCTTGCCTGTGTATGTATGCATATGTATCATTTCCACAAGTACATGCACACTGCTCTGAGTGTTTCCTATGGCACTGTTTATACTTGCCCAATGGGTAGGTTGCAACGTTGGTGTATGTACTTGGTTCTATGTGACGCGGTCCTAGTAATAATGCTAATAATAATAATAAATAATAATAATAAATTCTGACTTCTATATTATCATTCTCCAAGGAACAGATGAACCATGGCTGCATATGCTGTATTATCACATTGGAGCATCCAAATCTTTCCTACAGAGCATCATTATTAGTAACAGAGCAAATTGTGCAGTGCCTAGTCAAAACACTATTGACCTTGGTAATGGTGGTGGATGGTGGTTCAATAGCTGTTCTCTAATATATCCCAATGGAGTGTATCAACATGTACGCTCTATATGGTTTAACAATGTGTGGTATCGCCTGTCATCCATAGAATTGAAAATCAAGCCAAAAGTTTGTAGCAGCTAACTTTCAGCATCATCTAATTCATTTTGAGATAACTGTGTAGCTTTAGTTTGTAAAAATGTTATGTATGCATTACTGTACCTTATGTTGAAAAGAACTTTAATTTATTATAAATTTATTGTAATCATACACAGCACTGTGCCACTAGTTTAGTTCCAGAACTTGCAAATCTTCCCAATGAATCTAGACTACAGCAGCTTGGCTTATTATTTTTTGTTATAATTTATTAAGGCTTTACAGCACAAGTGCTGAAGGTCTATAGGACACGTGGTCCTACAGCCTGTTTAAAGTTACATTCCCTGTATGGTAGAAGAAAGAGAGAAGAGTTAATTGCCACATGCAAATTATTGAATACTAGTACTGTGAGTGATGTTCTTCCTAAACAAAGACATGCTGACCTGATCGGACACAACTTAAACAGTTTAAATCCTTCTCAAATTTACAAATAAGACAGACGTATTTTTTTTAACCATATGATTAACCCGTGGAAAAACCTCCCAAATTACGTAGTGACAGACAACTGTCTTAATGATTCTAAGAATATATAGACTTGATAATTATTGGACTATAACGGGATATGGACAAACTCAAGGTCTTGAGCCTATAATTGTATTAATAATGCACTTTCAAATGCAACATACAGGTAGTAGGGATAAAACAAGTTAAAAATGGGTAGTGAATACTGCGGCAAATGTAGTGAATTTTACTGGACATTTTAGTGACCGTCAAAGAATTTCCAGCTGTACCACACACAGTATTCACTACTTATATTTTACTGTGTACAGTGGTCAAATTTTGATTCTTCTAAAATAGAAAATATTATTGATGAAGAATAGCACTGACCACAGAATGTAACACTGCAGCTCTGTTAATGTTATAGATGCTTATTTTTCACTAGAATTAGTTATTGCAAAAGGGTTTATTTCTAACCACTGTAACAGTACTACTACATATTCAACTAACAAAAGTTATTATCAGAATAATTATAGCTTTTCAAGAAGAACTGATGTCACATGATTCACGATACATTAAACTTAATAAATTTTATTTTAGTCTGGCCCGTGTGCTTTTTCATTTTCAGCAAACACAATTTTACACATGCACTAGCACAATAATTCCTTTGTTTCAGATAGCTCAGAAGAGTTATAATGGTGAATGTTCTACTGTTGACTATTAGAGTATCTCCATTTTTAGCAGCATTTTAGTGCTTTTACCTCTGAAATATAATTATTATAAATAGAAAAGATTAACTTTTCCCTTCTTGCATTTCCACCTTTTCATTGCCCGTGTGTGCTTAAGATACAATTGCACTTGTAGTGTAGCTTCCACTAGCTGTCTAGCTAGCACAAGTAAAACTTTGCATGGGGGTGCTTCATTATCCCATGCACCTCCCCCTCCCCCCTTCCTAAATCTTCCCTTGGATTTTTGTTGACATGGTCACTATCAGTTTATGTAAAGGATGAGCCAACAAACATTATAATGATTGTACTGTAAGTTGGGTTGGGTCTTGGCTCAATGTGTACCATTAATCACCAAGTCCACACATATAATTTTGTCATACCAATTTGCAAATTGTTTCAAGCGAAGTGATGATGATATTGTTACCTTTTACCACAATGTAAGCAAATGCATGTAACTTTTGAGCTACTGAAACATAATAAATGTTACCCAGTCTGATAAAAATCAGTCTTATACAGTGGCCCGTTAAATATTGACCATAATTTCAAAGTTTAAAACTGAGTAAATATTTCTTTGGACATGATAACTATTTACATTTTCACCACTTGTGTATATAGAAATTGATGGAGATGTCCCTGAAATTGACAGAATTGTTATAGATTACACAGAATTGGAGATACATAATATTAAGCAAACACATGATTTTGTCAGACTCAGTCACAAATGTGTTCAAGCTCGGTATGAATAAGCCAGCAAATAAATGGTACATAATTATAGGTTTTGAAATTTTCAATGGTAACAAACAAACGACTTTCCTATAGCATACATTATTTCACCTATCATACAATGGTGCATGGTATGCAGCAAACACAAAGTTATAATACATAAATGTTGCTATATTATGTCAAGTTAGTGCCAAAGTACAATCAATACAATGTACTGTTGTCATCAATGAAGTCACTGTTGATAATAGAAGTCAACCAAATGACTAACTCCATAGTTTCAATGAATCAGTGACTGTGGCTTGCATATCAGCACTAGAAAAGATAGCAGTGATTAAAATAGCTGTTACATACATGGATATATGGACAGACAGATACTTAATTAACGTATTACACACCTTGTATACTGTGACATTAGCAAAGTCTAGCACAATATATAATAAATTATAATTAAGTAAGACTCTCTCTCCCATTTTAAAGCATTCTTGGCAAGAAACTGATCCCTTGATGACCTATCAGCTTTTATAGCACTCTTATCAGACACACCAGGGACATAGCTATAACTGAAGCAACTGAGGCAGCTGCCTCTGTAAAAACTAAGTAACTGAGTTTAAATGAAAAATTAAAATGTAACAGAAGTCTACAAAACTACTGGATAGACAGATTGTTTTCAAGCATTGAGTAGTGATTGAGTTTGAATAGTTACCAGATAGATATTTAGAACCAAGGTAATAATTAAAATGTCACAGTGTTCAACATAGTATCCTCTGTATCTTCATTACACACACGCACACACACACACGCACACGCACGCAAATGGCAGACTGTAAAAGGGTTCTTCATGCAACTGTTTTAACACGGAGTAGATTGTTTTCTGTGGGATGAGGCTTGTTCTTTCTTAAAGTATGAAGACATTTTATCTGGTGACGTGTGCTAGATGTATACCATGTAGGAGATTGTTTTCATTTTTGGCACAAATGTATGCATACCTTTAACAAAACTGTTCTTAATAATAGTAGAATCAATATATCTGCCAAGTATTCACAAATACAGTAATCAGTGTGTGACACTAAGTTGATAAGGCAAGCTAGGGTACTATAGTTTGCTTCAGTTGTGAAGGAGAATAAACATGTTCTACAGGTAACAAAACTGTGAACGAAATTAATGACAAAATGGTCAGTATGTTGTAGGTTTGTAGTGTTGAGGGTAATTATGGATGATGTTTTCATTGTTGTGATTGTTAAACACATACGGTACCCTAGAGTTATAGTGTTGTGCCATGTTTACTTCACTTCAAAGTGCAATGGACCAGAGTCATTGGTGCAATGTATGATCTACAAAATTAGGATCTGATTGAAAGAAAATTGAATTAGCAATCCAGTCACAATGAGAAGTATAGTAAACTTCTGGTGGAACACTACATAAACGGTGGCGTAGCTACCATTGAAGCAACCGAGGCAGCTGCCTCGGTAAAAAATCAGCAACTCAGGCTGAGCAGGCCTGAGTTTTTAGTGGCACCCTGAATTTTCTACTCAAACGTTACTACTACTGTAACAGCATTCAATACTGTATCACACATAATAGAATCTATATGGATGTAGCAGCGTAGCAGGGCCGGAGCCCACGATGGCAAGGTCCTGCAATGGCTGGACCACTTTTCAGCTACTTGAATTTGTATAAAAAAAAGATCGAGATACTCTAATAGAGCAGTCATCGTAATAATATTATATTTAATATTCTAATAGAGCATTAGTACAGATTATAGCCATGCATGTACTGTTCTCATTACACTGCTTGGTCTAATCATGTTAAAATGTCTTTAATTACTTTTCAAAAGCTCCAGTGAGTCAACTGCATGGCATTGCATTGAGCTACCGAATTGATCGTATCATGCATTAACAGTTACAATCAAAAAAATTAATGTGACCGGATTTGTGAAAAGGTACCTTTTCCACACATTTTACATATCAGCAAATAAAATGTTATAGCTGTTGACTTCCTATACTGATTAAGTTGCTCTTTGCATCAAAATGTAGCCAGATACTGTAGCTACACTCATGGAAATTTCAGGGCCCATAGGCGGTGGAAAGGGGAGGGGGGGAGCTAGGGGGCTAAAGCCCCCCCCTCAGAATGATACCACGCCGAAGTTATCCTTCTTGGTGGTTCTGAAAACCGCGATAAAGATCGAGATACTCTAATAGAGCAGTCACTCTAATAAAGCAGTCACAGTATTAGGGCAGTCTGTAGCGAGCTATGTAAGGATTTTTATGTAATTTATCAGCTGTGAATGCGTAGCTGGTGAGGTGGGCAGCTATTTTCAGCTGGTTGCGACCTTTTTTTTTTTTTTTTTGGTCTCACCATACCAAACCAGAGACTAAGTCTGGGTCAGCCAAGCCCCCCTCATATCAGCTACTTCCTCCGCCCCTGTAATTCAGGCAATAATATGTTATGATTAAAAAGTTATGAAGTTGTAAAGTTCAAAAAATTGGTCAAACTTTGTGTGTGAAAAAGGTACCTTTTTGCAAATCCAGTCACAAATAGCTTCCACATGCCATTTTAAAGCATATATTTTCAAAAAAGCTCTTGAGGGAGCATGCCCTCATACTCCCAACATGAAAGAGATAATTTGAGTTAAATATGAGCCGATCAATAACATTATAGCGTGCATGACTATGACCTCTATTGCAGTCCATGGATGGCCTGATCACTCAAAATATCTCTGGGGTAATTAAGTCAGGTTTTTGTGTTGAGTTATAGTCTATATAATAATTGAAGCATGGTATACTGTAACCATTAACTAAAGCTGGAGCATTCAGTACTTTTGACATGTAGAAAAAACACTCTGAAACAGTTTTTTTTCCATCCAATCATAGAGTCAACCTGCAAATGCAGTGCCACCCAAACTTGAAAGTATTTGTGAATCAGTTGAGTCATAAGTATAAACTTTGCCTCGGTAAAATTTTTTCCTGGCTAAGCCACTGATAAATGCTATTGTCGTGTTGTAAAAGAACTGAATAATCAAAGTAGCACATTGTAACTGGTGACAAATTCATCATTATCATTTCTGATGCAGGGATTTTGCTAATGTACTGAAACAGGCATGGAATTAAGTATGTCTGGTGTTCTTCACTCTCATTTATTGAGTAAAATACTGTACCACCGAAAATTTATTGGCTCTATAATGTCCAGCATAGTGCAATTTTCTATTATAGTTCAAAAATGCACAGCACAATACTTACATGTAGCTCGATTTAATGAAAATGCAATGTGATTGATAAAATAAACTGTACCTCTAGCTACATGTATAGGTGCCCCATCACTAATTATCCAGGTGAAAATGACTGGTCCCTGTAGCACTGTAGTTCCTCCATCCAATCATATTAATTTTTGGGTGAATTAAAATTAATGTTATGTTATTCATTGCCATGGTAATTTCACTTTGAAAGTGTATTCAATGATTCCAAATGTTGAATAGGTAATCATATGTAACTGCCATAATATTCTTTAATTGTAAATATACCTGGACCAGTTCCTTGACTATTATCATTTATATTTGTAAATTAGCTATTAATTTACTTCACTCAACTTTATACTTGCAAACCATCCATGGGCTCCAGGGGCGGATCCAGAGTTTGGAAAGAGGGGGGGCACCTTTCTGAAAACCAGTTGAAGACCAAAAAAAAAAGAAAAAAAGAAAAAAAAAAAAAAAGGTCACAACAGTAATAGCTAGTTATCCTTTACCAACTATATCACGTCTGTTATGTAAAATAAAATCCTATTTATAGCTTCATAGGTGAGCTACACTGCCTCATGAACATTGTGACCGCTTTATTAGAGTAATTGACTGCTCTATTAGAGTATCACGATCTTGTATGCAATTTCTTGAAGAGGGGGGGGCATTTGCCCCAAATGCCCCATCCTGGATCCGCCATTGGGCTCCGTCTGCCTGGAAGTAACCTAATAGGTGACTTTTCTGTTGATCATTGACTATAGTGTAAAATAATTTTAAAATTAAACATAACATGGGAATAGAGATCACTGAAAAAAACAAAGAAACAGGTGTCAAACAAACTAGCATGTTGAACGCACAGAGATCTCTATTGGTACTCAATGGATATGGTAGACTCCAATGAAAAAGCAGTAGTTTTCCATAAATCAGGAGCAGATAAGGCCACTCCAAATAAATTCTCTGTTTCCCGTCCACCGCCCGCATCTAGTTGCTGTCAGCTCTAAATATTCCATTATTCCGCATTCTTCCATTATTTACCGGCTATTCTTGCATACTAAGAGGCTCGGTAAAAGCCATCTTGAAACAGTGTTAGCTCACGTGTCAGCAGTGCTATCGAGTTGGCACAAACTTCACGTTTGTACTGTTTTTGCAACTTGAAAAACTTAAACATGCTTTTACGCAGCTTTTTATGGTTGTTCCAGGCAAATAATGGCTTGAAAAGCTGCCAATCTTATAATGACATAATGGAAATGGACCGCCCGCCCGCATGCAAATATGCTTGAGTCCAGGACGGGAAACAGAGAATTTATTTGGAGTGGCCTAAGTACTGAGAATGCTTCAAAAATGTATAATGTTTATTTGAGTCAAAATACAGTAGAAGTCTCTGTGTTTAACATGCTGGTATGTTTGACCCTTGTTCCTTTACTTTTTTCAGTGATTTCTATTCCCATGTTATAACTTTTAAATTATTTTTACACTAGTTCGTTTACTTTTTATCAATCCATTTATGGATAGATAACATTTATTTATTTATTAAGGCTGCACAAGTGCTGAAAGTCTGTAGGACATCTGGTCCTACAGTGGTTAAAGCAGAATATTTTAATCAATTTAAGAACAACATTGTAAATTTGTACATATAATACTCAATTTGAGTTCTGTACTTAACACAATATAATAATAATACAGCCTGTTTAAAGTTGTTATATAAAGTATGTGTTTGAAAAGGTGGAGAAATGAGAAAAGATCCATGACTGGACCTGGGCAGCCTCGAACCTGATCAAATGCTTACAGGGGTCTGCCAGGTAGACAGAATGTTTTCTCTCTTGTCAATTTCATGTATATGTATCCATAGGAACTCTAGAGAGTGACTTGTTATCTCAAAGTGCCCCATGTGGAACCAAATCGACATTAGTTTACTTACTAAGGCTTTACAGCACAAGTGCTGAAGGACTGTAGTACACCTGGTCCTACAGGCTGTTTAAAGTTGTTACATAATTAAAAAGTGTGTTTGAAAAGGTGGAGAAAGGAAAAAAATCCATGACTGAACTTGGGCAGCCTCAAGTCCCTCAACGTGGTAATAGGGTGCTTGATATTACACTGTATAAACATGTATATCATGTCAGTAGCTGGTAAGTAGTCAACCATTATTATCAGAGTTAGCAAGCACCAGTGTATTGTTTCATTACTATTGACTGTACTTGAGCCTCGACTTATCCAACAAGCTGTGGTCAGTGATAGCATGGCTTCTGGTTTATTAATATTCATGCATACTTGTGTAGCTATGTTATCACAATAAGTTAAGTATGCAATGAAATTGGTATGAGCTTAATATTATTGTGATTAAATATAGGTAATGATATAGGGTTTCCAAACGAAATCAATGTGTTAACATGAGTAGATGGGATACTTCTTAAGACATATTAACATGTTGGTTACCCTTGCAGAAACTAAGTAAAAAAATTGCTGGAAAAGTGAATCCTTTTGATTTCATATTTTCCAACTTCTTCCAAATTAACTATCTAAAGCTTCTTTTGTGGTTGGGGAGCTTCCTAAGGTGGCATTTATGTGTGCGTTCTACAGGCTGTATTAGGATTTTGGCAAAAAAAATATTGGCAATCTCTATGATGAAGTACTACCATAGTTCTTGATGAAGATTGATAGTTAACCTGTTTATACAGGATAGCTCAAATGGTATGAGAGCAACTGCACAAAGGTGCTTGGGTGTTATACTGCCACAGAAAGGCATCTTTTCCAGAAGATGGCTTTCCACCCAAGCAATATTATCATAACTTTTTCCTTGTATGTATTATTGTTATAAAAATGTATTTAATGTATGTAAGGTGAATAGTTTGCTTCGCAGTATTCTGGAGTGTTTAAAAACTGGATGTATATTGTCCATTGCAGTCATCCCAGTTTGTAGTAGTTGCTTCAAACTTTACTAGTAAGGGTAGTATAAAGAGGTACTGTTGACAAGGCAATACAACTTCCCAATGTCATGATGTGTGAATCTGAGAAGCCCACTTCCTTGACTGTATTGGCTGCCTGTGTCAATTCAGCTACTGTTATATAGTGTTAAAGTCATCAACTGAAGCTGCCAAGATAATAATAACCTCTAGTTCTGAACAGTCTAGTAAAGCTACATGAATCAAACAAAGCACTCTATTAGCTAGATCTATTTGTCATATTCAAGTCTAACGTCATTGCCTTCACCAGCTCCAGGCAGATACTGTGTCCTGTTCTACCCAATAAAATATTCAGCCCTTTGAGTGTATTGGGAATTAACTCTAGTCAACTACCAACTCTGCAAGTGAGAGATGTACACTTAAATCTAAGCCTAGTGATGTGAAGTCATCTACCCCCAGAAATCCAAAGTTGGTTGTGTAATAAGCTGCCCACAACAATCAGTCATAGTATGATGTACCTCTTAGGCCAGCAAACTCTTTATTTGTGACATTATAGAAATCGCAATAAACTTGCGGATACTCCGGGATTTCATTCTGTGTTGGCCTGGTAGCTATACAGTAGACTTGTTGCAGCCATAGTGTACGTGTTATCAAAGGCTTGTGCCAACCCTTTTTAGCATTCCTATAAGTAATTTAAACTTTTATAGTTCAAAAGGAGTAATCCCTGTCTGCCAGTTATGTGACAAACAGTATTAAGGAGGTCTCAGAAGTAGGAAGGAAGACCAAGGTGGAATAGTACTGCTCGAGCTTCATTGCAATGTCCGACAAGAATAACAAAAGAGTTTGGAAAATGGGTCCCAATATTGCATAATTAATACCTATACACACTAAAATTCCCAGTACCTAATTTAAAAGTTAATTTGTAGCTACATACACACATGCACATATTTTTATGTTGGGCAATGCATTAGGCTTGTCTATTCGGAATAATCAGCAGGTTATGAAATCTTGAGTCTGATAGCACTATCCCTTTAAATAAACTGTTTTAAGAGTACATGCCAGTCGGTATGAACTTTGGCAGTTTTGATAGCTATCCACAAAGATTTGACATTAATTAGTTGATCTGCAATGATGTCTGTCCTAAATAGTTTTTGGTAACTCCACCTTGGATTTCATGCACATCTTTTTTCACCATGGCCTTTTGGGGGCCACACTTGTTTTTTACAGCTTGGCTGTTTTGGATTAGATGTCTTTTCCTGGACAGTTTTTGGTAATGATAACTATTAGGGTGTCAAAATGGACAACAAAGAACCACATACACTGTAGCAGGTACACTACTACTGCTTTTGCCTTATCCAGCAGCAACAACATTGTGAACCAGGAACCAACTGAACATTGAGTAGTGCCAACATCATAATTTTTTCGAGGAGAAGATAATGATCACGTACCTACTTTGCAAATGTGTACAACCTAATCACAGCTGTTTTTTGTTTACTATGATTACCTCATCAGTTTCATACATTAAAATTATACTAATATAAACCTTAGATAACAATTTGATTATCATTGCATTTTTCTTGTCCTTCATCTTCATGCCATAAACTATTGTAGTCATAATGGGATGTTCTTCAAGTTTTATACCTTCTAATCAATTACCTATCTGCCTACCTGTTAATGTTATGATATGTATGGAAATGATACCTTTAATTGCTTTGTCAAACTTCAGTGTTACATGATTTGTGACAAAACAATTACAACATGTTGTGAAAGGTCATAAAGAACATTATAGTTCTTTTTTGTACTGCATGATCAATACCCTAGATTTTATAGTTGATTACATCCATAGCTGTTACTTCTAGTCATGTTGTGAGTTATTAGTAAATAGCTGGATGAAATATTGTCTAGAAACACAGGTTCTACTACTAACAGCATCTGGGCACATGCTCCCTCAAGAAAGTAAATACTACATCTAGGGACCCGCCAATTATGCTCAATATTTTACCTATTATGCTATGCTGCACTGCTCAAAATTTTGCCTATTATGCTTAGTTAATGCTCAATATTTACGTACTTATTATGCTCAAATTATGCTCAATATTTATACCTCAGTTCCCATGTTTTTCTAGTAAATTTGCACTTTATGGGAAAACAGCAAGCTGCTGAAGCACAGACTTGCTTGTCAAAATGCAAGTCACAGAAAAGATCGATACACTCTAATGGAACAGTCGGTTGTCTGATTGTTCTATTAGAGTATATCGATCTTTTCTTTTCTGATATGTATTTTGATAAGCAAGAATTTATGGTAATGCACAAGTATTCTACCTATTATGCTAGCATTATGCTCAATGCTTTCAGGCACCTATTATGCTCATAATTATGCCAGCATAATCGGCGGGTCCCTAACTACATCTCCATTAAATTAATTTTTTTTTTTTAAATTTCAGCCAAAAGTGGTGAGGCTCTAGCCTCACTGGTTGCAACTACTCTGAAGTCTATGTTAACCATGGCTACAGTGACAATGCACAATTCCCAGCAAAGCATGTACAGTGACAAACTGACAACCTATTTCTTAACCTAGAGTATAAATGTACATTGAAAATTACAATAATTAAATGTAAAGAATAATTGGTCACTGTACTCTAATATGATGTTAATCCAGTTCAACACTTGCTGTGATGTACTTGATGCGATATGTTTCATCAGCATCATGGCGGTACATCTCAAGGTATAAGCCATTAGTGAGGTCTAGGAGGTGTTGATAATTAGCAATAAAAGTGTAGCTTTCTCCATGCTCTGTGTGGCAGGATCCCCATTGCTCAGCTGTCCTGAGCTGCATCTTAGTTTCACCAGAGAAATGGTTTGCAGATACCAGAGGCCCATTAAAATCCCTAATATTTATAAGTATTTCATTGCTCTTGTCTGCCTCTATATGTCGACATGGTGATAAGCTACCATAATTATCAAGACACACGGTAGTGTGTCGTGCGGCCCAAGAAGCTGACGCGTAACACCCGTGAGTATATTGACAAGAAGAAAGAAAAGGCAATTTTCGCACCTCCGTAGCTCTGTGCTGCCTTGATGAAACAAGACAATTTTTGCTGTGGACACTCCCTCCACCTTCAGCACTCCACATTCAAAATTAGAGCGAAATCGCTTTAAGCGTTCCCGAGATATGCGACTTCAAAAATTGGCTTAGTTTCTTCGTTTTTTTTCTTCTTAATATTCTTCTTATCTTTCTTCCTCTTTTCGCACACTTACAAAAACTGCTATAAAACGCGAACACCATATCCGATCGCCTTGAAATTTGGCACACAGAAGGGGGGGGTATAAAGGCGCATCGCTGTACCAACTTTGGCTGGAATACGATTAACAGGCAAAGAGTTATGAGCGATTATTCACGAACAATAACACCAATATGTTGTCACGCCTACAGAGTAAACCGCGTATGGGAAGAAGCTGAAAATCGGTGGGTGAATAGGTTAACTATTGAACCTCAAACCTTTTGTGGTTTGAAAGAAATTGAGCTAAAAACCAGGAAGATACAACGAAAAAACCAACAGTGTGTAACAATTACACAATCGAGATTAGCTAATAAAAAACGACGGCTTGCCACGCCTACCAGGTAAACCGCTTGGGGTAATGCTTTGAAAATCGCTGTACAGATGGAGTTATCATCTTAGAAAGGCTCTTCAATGGTGTAGAAGAATCAGACTTAAAACCACGGAGTTATAACACGAAATCCAACTTGCTGTAGCAAGTGCGAGATCGAGATACTCTAATAGAGCAGTCATCCTAATAGAGCAGTCATCCCAATAGAGCAGTCACCCGAAAAGAGAATTCAAGAGATGAGCTAGAAACAAGTAACCTGTATAGAGATCAGCTACAAACAAGTCACCCTGTAGAGAGATCAGCCACAAACAATTCACCCTGTAGAGAGATCACCTAGAAGAAGTTACCTTGTAGGGAATTCATGCAACTATAGAAAGAGATAATTCAGCTAGAAGAAATCACCTTGTAGAGTTCGGCTACAAAGAAACCACAATGTAGAGAGTTCAGCTACAAACAAATCACCCTGTAGAGAGATCAGCTAGAAGAAGTTAACTTGTAGATAGTTCAGCTACAAAGAAACCATCATGTAGAGAGTTCAGCTGCAAACAAATCACCTGTAGAGAGTTCAGCTGCAAAGAAATCTCCCTGTAGAGAGATCAGCTAGGAGAAGTTTCCTTGTAGAGAGTTCCGTTACAAAGAAACCACCATGTAGAGAATTCGTTTACAAACTAGTGACCCTGTAGAGACATCAGCTAGAAGAAGTTACCTTGTAAAGAGTTCAGCTACAAAGAAACCATTTTGTAAAGAGCTCAGCTGCAAAAAAAATCACCTGTACAGAATTCCACTACATACAAGTCACCCTATAGAAAGATCAGCTAGAAGAAGTTACCTCGTAGAGAGTTCAGATACAAAGAAACCACCATGTAGAGAATTCATTTACAAACTAGTGACCCTGTAGAGACATCAGCTAGAAGAAGTTACCTTGTAAAGAGTTCAGCTACATAGAAACCATTCTGTAAAGAGCTCAGCTGCAAACAAATCACCTGTACAGAATTCAGCTGCAAACAAATCACCCTGTAGAGAGATCAGCTAGAAGAAGTTACCTTGTAGAGAGTTCAGCTACAAAGAAACCATCATGTGGAGAGTTCAGCTGCAAACAAATCACCTGTAGAGAGTTCAGCTACAAACCAATCTCCCTGTAGAGAGATCAGCTAGAAGAAGTTTCCCTGTAGAGAGTTCAGTTACAAAGAAACCACCATGTAGAAAGTTCAGCTACAAACTAGTGACCTTGTGGAGACATCAGCTAGAAGAAACTACCTTGTAGAGAGTTCAGCTACAAAGAAACCATCTTGTGGAGAGTTCAGCTGCAAACAAATCACCTGTACAGAATTCAGCTACAAACAAATCACCCTGTAGAAAGATCAACTAGAAGAAGTCACCTTGTAGAGAGTTCAGCTACAAAGAAACCATCATGAAGAGAGTTCAGCTGCAAACAGATCTCCCAGTAGAGAGTTTGGTTAGAAGAAGTTACCTTGTAGAGAGTTCAGCTACAAAGAAAGCATTCTGTAAAGAGCTCAGCTGCAAATAAATCACTTGTACAGAATTCAGCTACAAACAAATCACCCTGTAGAGAGATCAGCTAGAAGAAATTATCTTGTAGATAGTTCAGCTACAAACAAATCACCCTGTAGAGAGATCAGCTAGAAGAAGTTACCTTGCAGAGAGTTCAGCTACAAATTTAAAGAAACCATCATGTGGAGAGTTCAGCTGCAAACAAATCACCTGTAGAGAGTTCAGCTACAAAGAAACCACCATGTAGGGAGTTCAGCTAGAAGAAGTTACCTTGTAGAGACTTCAGCTACAAAGAAACCATCATGAAGAGAGTTCAGCTGCAAACAAATCTCCCTGTAGAGAGTTCAGTTAGAAGAAGTTACCTTGTAGAGAGTTCAGCTACAAAGAAACCATTCCGTAAAGAGCTCAGCTGCAAACAAATCACCTCTTTAGAATTCAGCTACAAACAAATCACCCGTAGAGATATCAACTAGAAGAAATTACCTTGTAGAGAGTTCAGCTACAGTAAAAAGAAACCACCATGTAGAGAGTTCAGCTGCAAAGAAATCACCCTGTAGAAAATTCTGCCACAAACAAATTGCCCTGTAGAAAGATCAGTTAGAAGAAGTTATCTTGTAGAGAGTTCAGCTACAAAGAAACCACCATGTAGAGACTTCAGGTAGAAGAAATTACCTTGTAGAGAGTTCAGCTACAAAGAAACCATCATCTAGATAGTTCAGCTGCAAACAAATCACCTGTAGAGAGTTCAGCTACAAAGAAACCATCATCTAGATAGTTCAGCTGCAAACAAATCACCTGTAGAGAGTTCAGCTACAAAGAAACCATTCTGTAAAGAGCTCAGCAGCAAAAAAATCACCTGTACAGAATCCAGCTACAAATAAATCACCCTGTAGAGAGAACAGCTAGAAGAAGTTACCTTGAAGAGTGTTCAGTTACAAAGAAACCACCATGGACAGTTCTGTAATAAATATATGTATTATATATATAATTTGTACATTTACTGATAAAAGCAGAAATATGTAAGGTACATCTGCTTCATCTTTTCTTCTTCCTGTGGTAAAGAAAAAAGATAGGTTTAAAAAGTTCCAAAGCAGGCCATAGGCCGGCTTTGGGGTTATACAAATAAGAAGTGAAATCTAATCCAAAACAGCCAAGCTGTAAAAAAAGTGTGCGGCCCTCAAAAAGGCTATGGTGAAAAAAGATGTGAAATCCAAGGTGGCGGCCAAGAAATGGCTGTGATAGTAGGTTAATGGTAAAAATTTTAATAACGACAATTCAGGTGAATTTTGTGCCAATTGACCAAGCGGCACCAAAATTCACCTGAATTGTTGTTATTAAAATTTTTACCATTGACCTACCATCACAGCCATTTCTTGGCCGCCACCTTGGATTTAACATCTTTTTTCACCATAGCCTTTTTGAGGGCCGCACACTTTTTTACAACTTGGCTGTTTTGGATTAGATTGTTATCAACTTGAGTAAATCCAACAAAACTTTCATTATCATTGACACCAGTGGCGTAGCTACCATTGAGGCAACCGAGGCAGCTGCCTCGGTAAAAATGCTCAACAACAGGCTGAGCAGGCCTGCATGAGTTTTGGCACCCCGGATTTTCTATTCAAACGTTACTAGACAGCATTACTGTACCACACATAATAGAATCCATAGGCGGATCTGAGGGGGGGGCCAAGGGGTGCTGTGCCCCCCCTGGCCCTTCCCTTGCCCCCCTTGGACTCACAGTACTATATTGATACCAGAAACTGGAATCATTCACACTGTATTCAGAAGTATAGAAAGCCAATGAGAAAATAGAAGACAACAGTTATAAATATACTTTACAATTATACTGTACACTGTAAAGAAAGTAAGTTTAAGTTATTGTGCCAAGATCGAGATACTCTAATAGAGCAGTCACTACTCTAATAGAACAGTCACAATTCTAATGTCATAACAATACTAGCTACACCTTTATATTTTGATTTAGTACACTTTACCATCAAACAGGTTTTATCTCAGATAGGTTAACTAATCTTTATATACATTGCAAGCATACACGTTTTAGCTAAATGTTACCAAAAATGCTCCCAAATTCAAACCTAGGAGGTCTAATTTTAAAATTTTTTCTCTAATTACAATCTTAAAATTGTATGTCTATCATTCATCCAGCTATACTGAATATAATTATGCAACTGAGTATAACCTGTGTACTAGAATTCCTCTTAGTGGAATAGACACTGTTGTACACTAAAACTTTTTGCCCCCCCTTGGCCCCCCCTGACAGTGCCTCCTAGATCCGCCTATGATAGAATCTATGGCTGTAGCACTAAGCAGGGCTGAAAGGCCATGGTGACACAATGCTGGACCACTTTCAGCTACTCAGTTGAATTCAGTTGTAAAAAGATCGAGATACTCTAATAGAGCAGTCATCGTAATAATTATACTCTAATAGAGCATTCAGTACAGATTATAGCCACTGTCCTCATTACACTACTTGGTCTAATTCATTTGCATTTATGTTAATTTACATTACTTTTCAAAAGTTCCAATGAGTCAACTGCATGGTATTGCATTGAGCTAATTGTTCATGCATATCATATATATGCATTAGCAGTTACAATCAAAAATATAGCCTCAACATGCCATTTCAAAGAATATGTTTTCAAATTTTCCTTGAGGGAGCATGCCTCCAGACTCCCTAGCTTGACATGCTTAGCACATGCAGTTGAGCATCACATGAAAGTCTGACTTAAACATCACATCAAATCAATAAGAAGTATATTGTGCATGCCTATGACCTCCATTGCAGTCCATGGATGACCTGAACACTCAAAATATCTCCAGGGTAAGCTGTGTTGAATGCAATTAAACTAGTCTAATTATTGAAGCATGGGAGCTATACTGTAGCGTTAACTAAGCTGGAGCATTTTTTATAGCATGTAGAAAAACCCTCAGAATCTTTCTTCCATCCAACCAGATAGTCAACCTGCAAATGCTGTACTACCCACACTTGAAAGTAATTTTGTAAATCAGTTGAGTCAGAAGCAGACCCTCTGCCTCAGTAAAAAATTTTTCCTGGCTACGCCACTGGACACCAATTCTGAAATCATGGTCACGACTGTCTGCCAGTGCAGTATCCATTGCCAATATAATTTCTATAGAAACATTATCATTAGCTTTTAGAATACCAGGAGGAACCAGTTGAATTTGAAAAGCAATTTTGTGGAGTGGTCCAGTATCAGGACTGATCTCAAAATATTGAGGCTTACGGTCATACAATCTGGTGATGACAGCATTGTCTGCTATCCATCGGGGGTCATCAACTGATGGTAGGGCAGGATACTTTTCTTCACACACACCTAAGGAAGACAACATGGTCACTGTATAATGCTTATAAGCAATGCATATATAAAAAATTTACACATATATAGTTTACTACTGCTGAAAAGATATAGCAACAATTTAAAGCACTCGCCTTTGTAGTTGCATCTATTTGGGTAGGGAAAGAGGCTATTCCCAGAAACATGAATACAGCCAGCACTTTCATGATGTAGCACAGGTTTGTAGCTAGTAGTAGCTATGATACGTAGCACAGATCCAATTATTCAGTTGAAATTGACAGGAAAGAAGGTGACTTACAGCCAATTGTATACCCAATTGTATACTTACAATTTGATCTGTGGCATGAGTTCAGAATAAAATTTCAGATGAAGTATCATTATGGCTTAGTTCTTTTTTGCACATAGTGGTCAACTATTTAGGCACCAGCCTGTTATGCCAGCATAGTTCTGAGTATAATAGGTGCCTGAAGCATCAAGCATAATGATAGCATAACAGGTTACAACCATACTGTAAAGCCAGGTCATAAAGATTAATTAAGGATGTGTATATAAAAGCATGATAATATACTTACAGAAAAACAGTCACAATGCCATGTAAACACATAATGTTATAATAATCAGTAGCTACTTGATATACGTACAATGTATCATAAAATGCTGCCAAAAGAACAGTTTATAAATGTTTACTGTAAGTGATTACTTACGTAATATTCAGACTTTGTACATTGCAATGCAGTATAGTTTACTTATTCAAAGTATTACAGGACCAGTACAAGTGAACTGTTTATCATAGTTCATTTTCAACAAGATTTCCTTGTTATCATGTACTGGTGGCTGCGAAATGGTGACAATTGCTATGTTCGGTAATAGCAAAATTATGTACCTGTGGTACAGTACTATAGATGTTAGTTAGTAAAGTTTGATGAATTAGATAAAACTCTTAAATTTGTATTCACAAATTGTCTATTAAGCATTAACTGAATAGCAGATTTGTTAAATATCCATCTGTCCAAATAGTTTGAAATGAAGGAAAAATTGTAGTGTTTGTTGCTATATTGATTCACCAAACACTGGTCACATGACATTACCATTATATAGCAAACCTTTGCTGGAAGAATACAACAAATTTGTCAAATTGTGAGCTTTTCTGCATTGAGATGTAGCCATAATTAATATTGTATAACTGATAGTAGTACACTGTACTTGTTATTATCAGTTACAAGTAATGTGTTCATGATTACATGACATCACAATGGGGAAAGAATGCTCACAATTCAACATTAATTTTTATCTTCTAACAGTGATAGCAACTTCTATTTAAAAAAAAACACATACTACAACCATGTTGCTACATCCTAAAAGGTATAGGAACAACTCTAGTCATCTAAATTTTTCAGAGAAATTTAAACTTTCAAAGGACCAGTATTGAGATGCATGCCAACAATGGCACAATATATAACTAATGATATTCCTACAGACTACTGTTAAGAATCCTGTAGTGCTGCTGATTAATTTCAGTGCAGAAAGCTGCTGTGGCTAACTATTTGGTAGATAACAATAACAGGACTGCTTGTAGATTGGCATGGGAAGTATAACTAATCACAATTGATACTGAGACAAGGACACTATTTATTTTTAGTCTAGCGCTCCAGCTACTCTGGTGTGTTTATCTCTGACTTCCTTCCCATTGACTTCCTCCCCATTGACTTCCTCCTCATTGACTTCCTCCCCATTGACTTCCTCATCCATTTAGTAAAGCCCTTATTGCTTGTCTGTAGTTTAGAGATATTATTTTAGATGATGGGAACATTCAATTCAACCAATGGTTTGAAATAATTATTATGCAATAGACATAAAATTGAGTTGGTAACATTGTTAATTACGTATATAAGACTTGAAAGTTTTGCTTTTGCAGCATACTGGATAGTTTCCAAATTCCATCACACATGCAAACAAACTATAGTGTTAACACAAAGCCAACAAACTACAAAGCCAACAAACTATCAATGCCAACAAACTAGTGTTAACACAAAGCCAACAAGCTAGTGTTAACACAAAGCCACGTAGATAATATAGGTACGTACCTACATACATACATACATACATACATACATACATACATACATACATACATACATACATACATACATACATACATACATACATACATACATACATACATACATACATGCATGCATGCATGCATACATACATACATACATACATACATGCATACATACATGCATACATACATACAGCAATTCCATCCCCAAATCATCTAATGTCCGAGTCATCACACATAAAATGTAAACATCTAATGAAGACAGTTTTGTGCACTTGGAATTGTAATGCTTAAAATCAATTCCATTATTCTGTAACACTGTTAGTTGTTTTTCACTACATACTGTGAACAGTTGGTGGGACTGGTACACTGTACCTGTAAATTATTTGATGTGGTGACCTGTCAAGCTTCAGTATATTCAAAACTTTTGTTCCTTATGGGTACAAGGAAACACTCCATATCTTTTATATTATGCTTTACCATATATGGTATAATTTGCAAATATTACTGTATAAACAAGCTTGTCAGATTTCGAGCTTCTCATCAGCATTGTGATGCAGCCATTGACACACACTGTGTTTGCTACATATTATCAGCCACAGGGGTGTGCACATGGTTATATCAGCTAAAATGTGGAAGAAAGCTCATTTAGCATTTTATAAGGAAAATATGCCTGTCATAGTAGCAAACAGTATTCCTGTCTGAATTGAGAATTGAATTTTAAATGATCATAACTTTAGCATAAATGGAGCTATTTGATTTCAAATAATCGAATCACCTTTAAATTGATACCATGCAAGCTTGCTATAAAGTTTCCAAAAGTCAAATCAGTAATAATTAGAAGCAACACTGTAAACTGTCATTTCTACAGGGGTTTGATGTGTAGATCACATGGGTTGTTGCACATATAGCTGATATCTAGATGATAAGTAGACTAGAGTAAATGAACATATAGTATAATACCATATCACTTTAACAATGGTATTGAAATTCTATGGTTTAGCTTCATAGTAAACATGTCAATCTGTGAGCTTAAGCTTCTTCTGTGATGTGATAGGTTGAGACATAATCATGTAGTGTGAATTCTGTGAAATGTAAACAGTTGATTGCAGATATGTTGAGATTGATTGCAAGTGAATGGACAGGGAATGTACTTTTCATTCAAATCTGTCTAATGGAAATATATACTCTACCACCTACCGTATGCATCTAAGTGGGAGGAATTGTGGAGTTGTGCTAAACTTGAAATGGAGAGATCATTAGCAAGCTATATAGTAGCTAACAGACTACATTGCAGTAATAAACTAATACATTATAATGTGAAACTTTCATACTATAGAATTTTAGTAGATATAGTTTTAGTAGTTAAAAAATATGAAATTGCTAAAATCATTTATTATTAATGTAATGATGTGAAAATTGATGTTGCTTTTTAAATTCAGTTATTCAGTGAACGTTAGAGATGTATAGGATCTGTACATTTCATGAATGCTTACACTATTATACAATGGGCACGAGTGGTTATATATAAGGCAAAGCTCAAGTTCTCATGGTAAAACTAATGTGTGCCACATGGGCTAATCACCTATACTTTAGGTAAACTACAGGCATGTTCACAAGTGTATTTATATTGGGCCATGTGAATTTTTATAGTGGACACTGGAAAAATATAAAAAGTGACATAAAGCATTGCTGTGCTATATAAGAGATAAAACACGCATAATGACATGAGCATACGAAAAGTTTGATTATGGGTTTATACAGTGACCAAGGAGACATAGAACATCTAAACACAACTTGATAATGATGGCTCCAGATATTCACTATAATAATCATCAATAATTATGTAAATAAAATTACAGTCATGTACAAACAGACTAAAGTTGCATGTAGGTGGTTGGGGAGTCTTGTCATTTTAAGTAGCAATGATCACTCCTTATAGTAGGCTGATTTTTTTCATTATGGCCTTTGCAGATGGTTGTGAAGTCTTAAAATCTGTTTTAAAGGCTATGAAAGTCTTTAAACCAGCTATACAATAATTGTTATTAGAGGTGCTTAATACATACGAAGGTGCTGGTTGACGCTTTGACAATTATTTAACAATGGTTTTAGGTGAGTTTGTAATAAATTCAGGTAATATGCAGTTTTCTTGATTTATATAAATTGATTTTGGTCTTACAAAGCGTATAGTATTTCTATCAAAAGAAGTAGTGCTCTTCCACAGAGGGGGGGGGGGGGGGGGGGGGCATTTGTCCCAAAATTCCCCATCCTGGATCCACTATTGGGTGTCTAGTACTTAGAAAAACAGTATTATAGAACACACTTGTATTAAAAACAACTCCATTTCAGTCAATGGAGCTCCTCAGGATGCTTTTACAATAGCACCAACAACTTTTATCCCACAGGCAATCTCAAGATGTGGAACTATAGCTATAATGGCACAAAGAGATAGCAAAGAAATCTGTGGAATGAGTTAATGAGATATACGCACTGTGAACAGTGTATCTCATTTACCAGTGTGATATGTGATATAATTATATTGATATACATATAATATATACTAGTGGGGCAAAAAAATTATTAATTTTCAACAAGTAGAATAGGGAACAAAGATTTGATTTTGAAAAAAACTGCGTAAACAAGAAGTAATAGGGATGATAATCCACAAAATTCTATGCATCATCAGTTCAAAGCAAGTTATTTGAATAGTGTACACTCAATTTGCGATTCCTATTTCAACATTTTAACAAAATTTAACCACAAGTTGAAATAGGAATCGGAAATTGAGTATACACTATTCAAATAACTTGCTTTGAACTGATGATGCATAGAATTTTGTGGATTATCATCCCTATTACTTCTTGTTTACGCAGTTTTTTTCAAAATCAAATCTTTGATCCCTATTCTACTTGTTGAAAATTAATAATTTTTTTGCCCCACTAGTTTCATGATTTTTTTCATGTCCATGCACATGGACTACTTCTTAAATATACGTTCAACAGTACATGATTGTTTAATAAAGAAACCCATTGTAATATCAACTGGCAATAAACAATTACATAAATAAGTTTAATAAACAATTAGTTAACAATACAGTTAACAATACAGTAAACAATACCACTTTCCTTTGACGAGTAGATAAATCCACTAGTGTGACCGTTTACTGCAACGAAGCGGTGCGAAATCTCAACACGAGTAAAACACACGCTTGACAAAACGTGGTCGACTCCAATTAAAGTGCTGAGTATACGGAGTATCCCGCTTTTTATTTTCAATCGCGTACGGAAGGGACACACCCCTTTTCAATTCGAAATTTACCAGTGTGTTCCAATAGCTTACAAGCCTTGTTATGTCGACTCTTAGCTGATAAACAGCTGAAGAATATAATAGAAAGTATACACGAAAGGCGTACAGTAATAGTTTAAGTGACGAGGTGCGGGCCACACCCCCTTTACTGTCTCGTAATGAAGGAAGTCTAAAACCCGAGTTTCAGTGAACAATAGTTATGTTTAATGTTTAGTGTGATACAACTTGATGCATTTTAGTCCTGTGAGCTAAAGCAATGGAATTTTAAACAATTCTATATTATCATCTGTATGGCTTCTCGATCGAATGGCGTCTCGAAGAGTGATTCTTGCTCTATATCTCGCAATCGCATTAGAGAGGGAAGATTTTAATACCACACAGACCTGGGTACGAATGTTTTTTAAATACGCCATACGTTTTTAGGGCTGATATCTACTTCCTACGAGCTGTAGGCGCGCGAAACAAGAAAGAAAGAAGAAAGAAGAAGATGGAGAATCTAACCATTTTCAAAATTTTAAAAACACCTAAAACCATTTCCCTTACTTTTAATACTTGTTGGCTAGTGTTGTAAACACAAAAGAAAGGTCTAGAATGTTTTAGAAATAAAATCTAAAGCCCGGAAGGCTGCTTTTGGCGTGCGTTCTATTAGAGTGTTTTGAAAAATTTCTGCCTGATCCCTATTATGTACCACTACCGTGGTACATGATATATACCACTGCACCTTTATGTGGGGAACCCAATTTTCTCATGGGTTTGATGCCCAACCAGATCAAAGATACGATATGTTTTGGTTCATTATAGTGAGCAATACACAGAACTGCATTGTGGGGTTCTGTATTATAGTAGTTTCTTAGTCAGCTTGAGTGTAGTCACAAAATTACAGTGCAATGAGTTGATTGTTAACTAACTATTTTCTATGATGAAGGATCACTAAATAATTGTTTGGGTGATGCGTAAATGCATACTTCTACAGTATATAGGAAACAAGTGTTTTTTGCCATTGAGCAGACCAATAATTATTGCAAAGAGGTTAGTATCTTTTAATCCTAAATACTTTACTTATAAAATAGTAACTTATTTGCTGTCTCAATAGTGAAGTTATTGGCATTAATATAATGCAAAAGAGTTAAAACAGAAAACTCAAACCCACAATCATAAGTTGTGATGTTGTAGCATAATGAAGCATGGATAATGTCTTCAAGTTGAGGTATACATAATATTATTTTCAGAACACTTTTGATATTTTAAATAGCATTAAAGATAATTGGACATACCCTCTACTACAGTATCTATGGAAATGATCATATCATACAGTATGATAGTACTGGCCCCCAAAATGGCCATGGTGAAAAAAGATGGAAAAGATGGCCTTCATCAAATTTCCTTTCTCTACAGGTGTTTTTGATTAGATATGTCTAACTGCTAAAACATACCTATTTAAGAACATCAAATTCACATTAATAGTTAATATTATTTAAATGATTTTAAATGTTTGGTTTTTTTAATTGTGACCCAGTCTGAGAAAACCTGTCTTATCGCCCATATCAGCAGATTCGATTTTTCGCCCAGGACACACAGCTACATGAATAAACTATCTAATTCCACATTCAAAATCAGCTATACTTGAGTGGTCTGGTTTTGCTGGTTGCTTTTCCCAAGCCCAGTGGCGATCCGTACGTGTGGTGTGGGGCCTTAAGGCCAATGAAGCTTGATTAGCAGTTTCGCGTCATCGCCCGCATGCTTTTGATACACCCGCATGCTTTTGATACACCCGCATGGGATTTCATTAGGCCACTATTCGGTGATTATTAGTTTCTCATCCAGCCTTTCTAATTATTATGATGCGGGCGGGAGGGTATTACCATTATACCATTATTTTATAATATTAACACACTGATGTACAGACCTTGTCCAAATTGTCTTTTTTTCTTACTACAAACATTTCCTTCACTACTTTTCGTGATCGCCAACTGTTTTTCGACAGTCAACTGAAAGCCTGCTTTGATGAAGTCGATAGAGCACGATTGCAACTGGCACTGCAGCAATTTGCTAAGGAAAACAACAGTTCTCCTGGTGATATGTAGCGTTCATCAACAAAAATTATAACAGTTTGGTATCACGTGTTCTTCTGCGCATGCGCAGAGTAAATAATAGCTTACCATGCGGTAGCTTAAGAAGAATGCGGGCGGTGGATGAGAAACTAATAATCACCAAATAGGGGCCTTATTGGAATTTCAGATTGAAATACTCTAATAGAGCAGTAACTTTTACTCTAATGAAACAATCAGCTATACTCTAGTGGAAAAATTACTTGTTATAGATTAGTAACGTGCTTTAGCTATTTAATGCAAGAGTAATCAATGTAGATCTCACTTTTTTGGCAGAAATCTTCATGTTTGGGATGTGTGTTGTGCTTTTGGAAAATAATGAATAACCGCCCGCCTCATCAAATTTCCAAAAATCTGAGCGAGAAACTAGTAATCAAGTTTCATTGGCCTAATGGAGCTCTGGTTAGCCTGGGAATGATTGTATGTGGCTGTACAACTTTGTGGTGTTGAATAAGTACATCTGCTGTGAATTTCCTTTCATTTTAGCCAGTTTTGAGACCTCAATGGCTCAAAACTTGGCCTAATTCATTCCTTGGCCTAATTCATTCCTTGGCCTTCCTTTTCACTTTTTGAACACCATCTTGCCCGCCTTCCAGGGCTCCCGCCTCCCACCCAATTTGTAGCTCGCCTAATACAGTCAACCTCGGTTTAAAAATGGCGGGAAACTTAGTTGTTACAACACACTAAATAATTAAAAACGGCATTTCTCGATACTTTTAAATAACTAGCCATTAAGTACAGTATGTTACCATTTCGGTTTTTATCGTAATTTCGCTCTTACTGTGTTCCTAGGATTAGTAACAGCACCCCTAGGGTTAGAAAACGCCTTTAGGATTAGGAACAGCGCCTTTAGGATTAGGAACAGCGCCCTTAGGATTAGGAACAGCGCCTTTAGGATTAGGAACAGCGCCCTTAGGATTAGGAACAGCGCCCTTAGGATTAGGAAGAAGCGCTAGTAGGATTAGGACAACGTTTTAAAACATTAGGTTAGGGTTAGGGTATAGGTTAGATATATAGCGATATCTCAAGACACACGGTAGTGTGTCGTGCGACCCAAGAAGCCGGCGCGCCACACCCGTGAGTATATTGACAGGAAGAACGAAAACGTTATTTTCACACCTTTGTATCTCAGTGATCACTTATCTGATTAGAACCAAATTTGGTACACAGTTGCCCGCCAGCCAGGGGAGGCTACATTCCAAATTTGAAGGAAATCGCTCCAGCCATTTCCGAGATACGAACTGCCAAAGTTTGGTTGTTTTTTTCGTTTTTTTCTTCGTCTTTTCGCACACTTGCAAAAATTGCTATAACAAGCAAACGCGTACTCCGATCGCCTTGAAATTTGGCACACAGAAAGGGAGTCCAAAGGCAAATCCTAGCATCAAATTTGGTACAAATCTGATGAATGGTTCAGGAGTTATGACCGATTATTCGCGTAAAACAAGATCGATTTGTTGTCACGCCTACAGGGTAAACCGCTTCATGGAATGAGTTGAAAATTGCTATGTAGATGGAGTAACCATCGTAGGAGTGCCTTTTGGTGGTTTGAAAGGAATCGAGATAAAGACCATGGAGATATGACACAAAATCCAACCTGTGTCACAATTACGCGATCGATTGTTATGAATAAAAAAATATTAGTTTTCACGCCTACTAGGCAAACCGCTTAGAGCAATGAGCTGAAAATCGGTGTATAGCTGGAATAATCTTCATAGAAAGTCCTTGCAGTAGTACAGAAGAATCGGATTACAAACCACTGAGTTATGATTCTAAAGCCAACTCCGTATAGCAAATGCGAGATCAAGATACTCTAATAGAACAGTCACCCTAATAGAGCATTCGGCTAATTTATTTACTCCATTATAGAATTTTATTACATCACAAGTTATTCTGTAGGTAGTTCAGCTGCAAACAGTTAATCTTATAGACAGTTCAGCAAGAAGCAAGTCACCATGTGAAGAGTTAAGCAAATATATCACTATAGAGATTCAGAACATTACAAGTCACACTGAAGAAAGTTCAGCTATAAACAAGTCATGCACCCTGTAGAGTATTCAGCTACAATTACGTCACTCTCTAGAGAATTCAGCTACACACAAGTCACTTTGGAGAGAGTTCAGCTACAAACAAATTACCCTGTAGAGAGATCAGCTACAAATAAAACACTTTGCAGAGTGTTCAGCTACAACAAATCAACCTTTAGAGTGATCAGCAATGAACAAATCAACACAAATCTACCTATAGAGAGATAAGCTAGAAACAAATCACCCTGTAGAGAGTTCAGCTACAAAAAATCACCCTGTACAGACATCAACTAGAAACTAGACACAATGTAAGGAGTTCAGCTACAAGCAATCACCCTGTAGAGAGTTCAGCTAAAACAAATCAACCTGCAGAGAGATCAGCTACAAACAAATCACCTTATAGACAGTTCAGCTACAAAAAAATTACCCTGTAGTAGATCGGCTACAAACAAATCAACCTGCAGAGAGATCAGCTACACACAAATCAACATGTAGAGAGATCAGCTACAAACAAATCACCATGTAGAGAGATCAGCTAGAAACTAGACACAATGTAAGGAGTTCAGCTACAAGCAAATCACCCTGTAGAGAATTCAGCTACAAACAAACCAACCTGTAGAGCAATCAGCTAGAAACAAATCACCCTGAAGAGAGGTCAGCTACAAAAAATCACCCTGTAGAGATATCAGCTAGAAACAAATCACCCTGAAGAGAGGTCAGCTACAAAAAATCATCTTGTAGAGAGATCAACTACAATCAAAACACTTTGCAGAGAGTTCAGCTACAAACAAATCAAATTTTAAAGCGATCAGCAACAAACAAATCAACCTGTAGAGAGATCATCTAGAAACAAATCAACCTGCAGAGAGATCAGCTACAAACAAATCAGCTTGTAGAGAGATCAGTTACACACAAATCAGCCTGTAGAGAGATAAGCTAGAAACAAATCACCTTATAGATAGTTCAGCTACAAACAAATTACCTTGTAGAGAGATCGGCTACAAACAAATCACCCGGCAGAGAGATCAGCTACACACAAATCAACTTGTATAGAGATCAGCTACAAACAAATCACCCTGTAGAGAGATCAGCTACAAGCTAGACACAATGTAAGGAGTTCAGCTACAAGCAAATTACCCTGTAGAGAGTTCATCTACAAACAAATCAACCTGTAGAGCAATCAGCTAGAAACAAATCACCCTGAAGAGAGGTCAGCTACAAAAAATCACCCTGTAGAGAGAAACAAATCACCCTGAAGCGAGGTCAGCTACAAACAAAACACTTCGCAGAGAGTTCAGCTACAAACAAATCAACTTTTAGAGTGATCAGCAACAAACAAATCAACTTGTAGAGAGATCAGCTACAAACAAATCAACCTGCAGAGAGATCAGCTACAAACAAATCAGCTTGTAGTGAGACCAGTTACACACAAATCAACCTGTAGAGAGATAAGCTAGAAACAAATCACCCAGCAGAGAGTTCAGCTACAAGCTAAACACCCTGTAGAGAGTTCAGCAACAAAGAAACCACCATGTAGAGAGTTCAGCTGCAAACAAATCACTTTATAGAGAGTTAAGCTACAAACAAATTACCCTGTAGAGAGATCGGCTACAAACAAATCAACCTGTAGAGAGATCAGCTAGAAACTAGACACAATGTAAGGAGTTCAGCTACAAGTAAATCAGCCTGTAGAGAGTTCAGCTAAAACAAATCAACCTGCAGAGAGATCAGCTACAAACAAATCACCTTATAGACAGTTCAGCTACAAACAAATTACCCTGTAGAGAGATCGGCTACAAATTAATCAACCTGCAGAGAGATCAGCTACACTTAAATCAACTTGTAGAGAGATTAGCTACAAACAAATCACCCTGTAGAGAGATCAGCTAGAAACTAGACACAATGTAAGCAGTTCAGCTACAAGCAAATCACCCTTTAGTGAGTTCAGCTACAAACAAATCAACCTGCAGTGAGATCACCTACAAAAAAGCACATTGTACAGAGTTGAGCTACAAACAAATTACACTGTAGAGAGATCGGCTACAAACAAATCAACCTGTAGAAAGATCAGCTACACACAAATCAACTTGTAGAGAGATCAGCTACAAACAAATCACCCTGTAGAGAGATCAGCTAGAAACTAGACACAATGTAAGGAGTTCAGCTACAAGCAAATCACCCTTTAGTGAGTTCAGCTACAAACAAATCAACCTGCAGTGAGATCACCCACAAAAACGCACCGTGTACAGAGTTCAGTTACAAACAAATTACCCTGTAGAGAGATCAGGTAGAAGAATTAACAAAGAAACCACCATGTAGAGAGTTCATCTGCAAACAAATCACCCAGTAGAAAGATCAGCTAGAAGAAGTCACCTTGTAAAGAGTTCAGCTACAAAGAAACCATCATGTACAGAGTTCGGCTACAAAGAAACCACCATGTAGAGTGTTTAGTTGCAAAAAAGCACCTGTAGAGAGTTCAGCTAGAAACAAATCACCCTGTAGAGAGATCAGCTAGAAGAGGTCACCTTGTAGAGAGTTCAGCTACAAAGAAACCACCACATAAAGAGTTCAGCTGCAAATAAATCACTTGTAGAGAGTTCAGCTACAAATAAATCCCCCTGTAGAGGGATCAGCTAGAAGAAGTCACCTTGTAGAGAGTTCAGCTACAAAGAAACCATCATGTAGAGAGTTCAGTTACAAACAAATCACCCTGTAGAGAGATCAGCTAGAAGAAGTTACCTTGTAGATACTTCAGCTACAAACAATTCACCCTGTAGAAAGATCAGCTAGAAGAAGTCACCTTGTAGAGTGTTCAGTTACAAAGAAACCATCATGTAGAGAGTTCAGCTGCAAACAAATCACTCTGTAGAGAGTTCAGCTACAAAGAAACCGCCATGTAGAGAGTTCAGCCTCAAACAAACCACCTTGTAGAGAATTCAACTACAACAAATCACCCTGTAGAGAAGAAGTTACCTTGTAGAGAGTTCAGCTACAAAGAAACCATCATGTAGGGAGTTCAGCTACAAAGAAACCACCATGTAGAGAGTTTAGCTGCAAACAAATCACCTGTAGATAGTTCAGCTAGAAGCAAATCACCCCGTAGAGAGATCAGCTGGACAAAGTCACCTTGTAGAGAGTTCAGCTACAAAGAAACCATCATGTAGAGAGTTTAGCTGCAAACAAATCACCCTGTAGAGAGACCAGCTAGAAGAGGTCACCTTGTAGAGAGTTCAGCTACAAAGAAACCATCCTGTATATAGTTTAGCTACATTTCAGGTCACTCAGTAGAGAGATCAGCTGCAAAAAATATCCTGAGGGGAATAATGGGCATGTAATAAATATATGTATATAATTTGTATAATTACTAATAAAATCAAAAATAATTGAAGTATTACAAAATTAATCTTCTTTAAGTTCTTTTCTTCTTCCTGTGATAAAGAAAAAAACACATGGGTTAAAAAAGCCCCAAAGCCAGCCATAGGCCAGCTTTGCAGTATACAAATACAAAAAGAAGTGATATCTAATCAAAAACAGCCAAGCTGTAAAAAAAGGTGCGGTCCCCAAAAAGGCCATGGTGAAAAAAGATGTGAAATCCAAGGTGGCGGCCAAGAAATGGCTCTGATGGTAGGTTAATGGTTAAATTTTAATAACGACAATTCTGGTGAATTTTGTGCCGCTTAGTCTTGGCACCAAATTCACCTGAAATGTCGTTATTAAAATTTAACCATTAACCTACCATCACAGCCATTTCTTGGCCGCCACCTTGGATTTCACATCTTTTTTCACCATGGCCTTTTTGGGGGCTGCACCTTTTTTTACAGCTTGGCTGTTTTTGATTAGATATTGATTTACATTTGTGACATTGGCAAAATAAGAAGTGCTGTCAGCTAGCACCGGTGGTACAGTGGTTAGGAACACTGCTGTTCGGGCTGGAGGTCTGTGGTTCGAGTACCCGTTTCGACAAGTCTTTTTTTTTTCGTTTTCTGTACCTTTTGGTGTCATATTTTTTCTAAGTTATAATGGTAACATACTGTACCTAACGGCTTTTCTTTTAAATAGCCGGTTTTGTCAGACTGGGTCACAATTACTAATGCTACAGTATCTATAAACTACAATTCTATAGTGTGAGTTTCACATTACAATGTATTAGTCTATTACTACACTGTTAGCTAGTATATAACTTCTAATAATCTCACCATTTCAAGTGGCACAACTATTTAGCACAATTCCTATCACTTAGATACATATGGTATCCATGTAGGTGGTAGTATATTATTCCATTAGACACATTTTGAATGAAAAGTATATTCCCTGTCCATTCACTTGCAATCAATCTCAACAATTATGCAGTCAACTGTTTACATTTCACAGAATACACACTACATGATTGCGTCTCAACTTATCACATTACAGAAGAAGCTGGCAGATTGACATGTTTACTATGAATCATAGAATTTCAATACCATTATTAAAGTGGTATACTGCAACACCCCTATACAGTGTGACACTGTATTTTAATTGCTCTAGCATACGTATCATCCAGACATCAGCTATGTGCAAAGACCCATGTGAACCACACATCATAGAAATCACAATTTACAGTATTTTTGCTAACTATAGTCATCTGAAATTAGGGATGCGCCGATTTTGCCGGCAAATTTTTGGAAAAATACGTTGGTAAAAGCAAAGAGCAAAATGCTGGAAAAATAGGTGGAAAATTGGAAAAATGGGCACCAAGGAATGGCAACTTGGCACATTTTGTATGATAAAGATCGAGATACTCTAATTGGACAACATATGCTCATATGAAATGGTGACTAAAGATCGAGATACTCTAATAGAGCAGTCACTACGTACGAAATATTCTAATAGAGCAGTCACACATACTTGTAAGCTAGAGATACTGCAATTAATTTTTACTGATGCTCAGCAAAATAGAAAAATTTAGAGCAAATATTGAGCAAAATAGGTAAAAAATAAAAGAATTGCTGAAAAGAAAAATAGGTGGAAAAAAAAGCAAAATAGGCTCATCCCTATCTGAAATGCTTTTACAGTTCATTCAGTGATATTTACATTCGAAGCATGTATATTTTACTATCCCTTTAGTAGAATAAATGATGATCATTTTGTGGTCTCTATGTGAAACAATTGAGAAACTTTCACATGAATTGTGATCTTCATTAAATTTGATCTGTCTAGATGCAGCTGTGGAAAGTACTAAAAGCTGCACAGAAAAGTACTAAGAGTTGCAAGTTGCACTACAAAATTAATGTCTTGTATAAATTTCCAATGTCTTTTGACAATTGTTTATAATTAAACAGCCATGAGATGGCACAGACTCTACACTGTACATCTGTAACTTCCAAACCATCCTATATGAAACCTACCTAACTGGATTTAAGAAAATTGTTTAATTTTTCACATCATTGATTTAATAATGTATGGCAAATGATTTTAAAGGTCTCCAGTTTACTAATGTTACCTATCAACTACAATATTATTATGTAGTGTGATGATAATAAAGTTAATATAATGCATTAATCTGTTGCCACACTGTTAGCTATAGAAGCTTGGTAAATATCTCACTGTTTCAAGTGGCACAATTATATAGCAAAATATCACAATTCTTCCCACTTATAGATACATATGGTATCCATGTAGGTGGTAGAGTATATTATTCCATTAGACATGTTTCGAATTAATAGTACATTTCCTGTCCATTCACTTGCAAGCAATACAAGATATCAAAACCCATACTACTACTGCTGACCAGTGACCACAGCTATGCATTGCCTATAGTTGGTAGATTCAGTAGTAAGGAAACAATTCATTGGTGTTTGTTAATGCTGATAGCATTAGCTAACTACTTAACATCTAATGTACATGATAACTGACTTGATATGCATGTTTAGTAAGGTGTAATCAAGCACTGTCAGTACCTCCTATTATTATGTTCCATAAATTAATGGATTTATAAAAAATAATCAGACTAGTGTAAAAATTAAAACATGGGAATAAAGATTTCAGAAATAAGTCAAACATGCAAGCCAGCATGTGAAACACACAGAGATCTCTATTTGGACTCAATGGATATGATATAGAGAGAGACTAAGGAAAAAGAGTAGTTCCATACAGATACCCCACATAAGTATAATATACTAATAATGTTTCTGTTTTTGAGTCCAAATAGAGATCTCTGTGTTTAACATGCTGGCTTATCTGACTCTTGTTTCTTTACTTTTTCAGCGACTCCATGTTTATCATTTTAATTTGTTAAACATCAACAACACAGTTATCCATCAATTTGACATGCTCCTAGTGACTTTTGTGTTTATTGGCTTTGTGTTCACACTAGTTTGTTGGCTTTGTGTTAACACTAGTTTGTTGGCTTTGTATTAACTCTAGTTTGTTGGCTTTGTGTTAACACTAGTTTGTTGGCTTTGTATTGACACTAGTTTGTTGGCTTTGTGTTAACACTAGTTTGTTGGCTTTGTATTGACACTAGTTTGTTGGCTTTGTGTTCACACTAGTTTATTGGCTTTGTGTTAACACTAGTTTATTGGCTTTGTGTTAACACTAGTTTGTTGGCTTTGTGTTCACACTAGTTTGTTGGCTTTGTATTGACACTAGTTTATTGGCTTTGTATTGACACTAGTTTGTTGGCTTTGTATTGACACTAGTTTGTTGGCTTTGTGTTCACACTAGTTTGTTGGCTTTGTATTGACACTAGGTTGTTGGCTTTGTGTTAACACTAGTTTGTTGGCTTTGTGTTCACACTAGTTTGTTGGCTTTGTGTTCACACTAGTTTGTTGGCTTTGTGTTAACACTAGTTTGTTGGCTTTGTGTTAACACTAGTACGTTCGCTTTGTATTAACACTAGTTTGTTGGCTTTGTGTTAACACTAGTTTGTTGGCTTTGTGTTCACACTAGTTTGTTGGCTTTGTATTGACACTAGTTTGTTGGCTTTGTATTGACACTAGTTTGTTGGCTTTGTATTGACACTAGTTTGTTGGCTTTGTATTGACACTAGGTTGTTGGCTTTGTATTGACACTAGTTTGTTGGCTTTGTATTGACACTAGGTTGTTGGCTTTGTATTGACACTAGTTTGTTGGCTTTGTGTTAACACTAGTTTGTTGGCTTTGTGTTAACACTAGTTTGTTGGCTTTGTGTTAACACTAGTTTGTTGGCTTTGTGTTAACACTAGTTTGTTGGCTTTGTGTTAACACTAGTTTGTTGGCTTTGTGTTAACACTAGTTTGTTGGCTTTGTGTTAACACTAGTTTGTTGGCTTTGTGTTAACACTAGTTTGTTGGCTTTGTGTTAACACTAGTTTGTTGGCTTTGTATTGACACTAGTTTGTTGGCTTTGTGTTAACACTAGTTTGTTGGCTTTGTATTGACACTAGTTTGTTGGCTTTGTATTGACACTAGTTTGTTGGCTTTGTGTTAACACTAGTTTGTTGGCTTTGTGTTAACACTAGTTTGTTGGCTTTGTGTTAACACTAGTTTGTTGGCTTTGTGTTAACACTAGTTTGTTGGCTTTGTGTTAACACTAGTTTGTTGGCTTTGTGTTAACACTAGTTTGTTGGCTTTGTATTGACACTAGTTTGTTGGCTTTGTATTGACACTAGTTTGTTGGCTTTGTGTTCACACTAGTTTGTTGGCTTTGTATTGACACTAGTTTGTTGGCTTTGGATTGACACTAGTTTTTTGGCTTTGTGTTCACACTAGTTTGTTGGCTTTGTATTGACACTAGTTTGTTGGCTTTGTATTGACACTAGTTTGTTGGCTTTGTATTGACACTAGTTTGTTGGCTTTGTATTGACACTAGTTTGTTGGCTTTGTATTGACACTAGTTTGTTGGCTTTGTATTGACACTAGTTTGTTGGCTTTGTATTGACACTAGTTTGTTGGCTTTGTATTGACACTAGTTTGTTGGCTTTGTATTGACACTAGTTTGTTGGCTTTGTATTGACACTAGTTTGTTGGCTTTGTATTGACACTAGTTTGTTGGCTTTGTATTGACACTAGTTTGTTGGCTTTGTATTGACACTAGTTTGTTGGCTTTGTATTGACACTAGTTTGTTGGCTTTGTATTGACACTAGTTTGTTGGCTTTGTATTGACACTAGTTTGTTGGCTTTGTATTGACACTAGTTTGTTGGCTTTGTATTGACACTAGTTTGTTGGCTTTGTATTGACACTAGTTTGTTGGCTTTGTATTGACACTAGTTTGATGGATTTGCATTAACACTAGTTTGTTACTGAACTTCATTGAATAAGCATTGTGAGAGAACACTGCAGTGAGTGGGAGTAGGAGGAAGAGTTTTACTCCTGCAGAACACTACCAGGCAATAAACCGAACAATTGAAAAACATTCAAACATTGTGGCGCCAAATACAAAGCTATTTTAAGTGAAATCACTATTGTTTTTCTAGCAGTGGTAACTTTAACTTTCATTATTTATAAAGGGAATAACATAAATGCTGCAGTATGGTTTGAGTTTAAAGGTGAAGATTAAAGTGTCTAGGAATCGGTCTTTGTTCTTTATAGTTTAAAAGAATTTTAATGATTGATGTTTAGAGTAGTCGACTGTTCTATTGGACTATTTTGATGTTTAGCAGCTTTACTACTGAAATGTAAATTAATTTTGACCCTCTTGTTTATTCCTAGAAGAGATTAGCTCTTCTCTTTTCACTGCCCAGATGATATTGCACATGTACTGTAGCACTAACATAAAATTTTGAAGGGGGATCCCCGTGCTCTCCCCTACCCCCTCCCTTGCATTGCGATGTCATGTAACTACAAAGTATGAACACATTCCCTGCAACTGATAATAGCAAATATAGTGTACTACAATATCTGTATATGGTTGTATCTCAAAGCAAGCTCACAATCTGACAATTTTGTTGTATATTTTAACATTGAATATTGTCAATATAGCTGCAAAAGCTCTGCGGTACTAAAGTTTGTCTTTTGTGCCAAACTTTTATTTGGACAGATAAACATTGAACACTGATGATGATTGCCATACATTAATAGATATTAGTTAATTTGTGAATTAAATTTGAGGAGTTTTATTTACCACCAAATTTACCAATCACCATAGTACCACATGTACTACACGATGAACACTATTTCTGAATGCAGCAACTGTGACAAGTATATACAGCCACCAGTACTTAGTAGGAAGGAATTTTTGTTGAAAAAGAACTATGATAAACAGTTAATTAACTTGATAAGTGTCAGTCCTGTTATACTTAAAAAATAATTAACCTACTGTATACTGCAGTGTAAAATTTATGATGCCACACATGTGACTGGGCCTGCGAAAACAGGGCATGTAGGCACATAATTTTTGCCGACTTCCTACTTTTCACACTTCCTTGACTCATAACTCTTTACACCATATTATGCTATGACATTGAAATTTTTAGCCATTAATAAGCATTTAATTGGCGTTATGATGCAAGTTACAGAATGCACACATTCTGTTCCAGTACTGAGATATGACCGGTAGTGTGACAGGGTGTAGTTTGTGCCCACATGCCCTGTTTTCACAGGCCCGGTCACATATACTTCCCACATTTTGCTAATAAACTTGCACTTTCTGACAAGACAATAATCACTCACTTAAAGTAAAGATATTGCATGAAAAACTACTCTTTCAGCAGCATTGCTTTTACGATAAAGTCAAGTAGCTACTAACAATACATTCCCAGAAACATGAATACAGCCAGCACTATCATGATGTAGCACAGGTTTGTAGCTAGTAGCTATGATAGCACAGTTGCAGTTATCCAGTTGAAATTGACAGTAAAGAGGGTGACTTTTATAGCTAGCTGTATGCCCATTTATGATGATAATTATTATGTTGTTACACTTAGATCTCCCACTTGAGCTCAGAATAGAATTAATATCATTTTGGCTTAGTTAATTTTACACATTGTGGTCAACTTATTTAGTGTTATGCTAGCATAATTCTGACCATAATAAGTGCCTGAAGCGGCAAGCATATTGATAGAATCACAGGTTATGACCATATACTGTAAAGCCTGGTCATAAGGATTAAGGATGTATAATTATCACTGCTTGAAGGTTCTTAGTTTACTAATTTGTTAAGATGCCTTACTGTAGTTATACTGATAGTAAAGTGTCAGTAAACTTAAGTATATGGAACATAATTATTTTACTAAGTTTTAAACTCTCAGTAAAACATCAGTGATGCGGGTTTACTGAAAAACTACTAAAATAACAAACAATTAACTGTTCCATATACTGGGGATATACCACTGTAGTAAACTAAGATACTTCAAGCAGTGTATTATGTACATAGTCATACATATAATAGCATATGTTAACAGACCAACAGTCACAATGTACAGATGCTACCACAAAGGTGAATGCAATTACTGTAAACTTTCAGCTAGAGCTATTTCAGTAGTAGTAAAACTATTGATTCAATAACTGTTATAAACATTTGATGCAGTAGTCATGGTGTCTCCATTAGGTGTGTGTGAAGAAAATCATCCTGCCCTATCATCAGTTGATGACCCCTCAATGGATAGCAGATAATGCTGTCATCACTGGACCTTATGACGTCCAGCCTCGGTATTTTGAGATCAGTTCTTCTACTGGATCAACCCACCAAATTGTGCTGCAAATTCAACTGGTTCCTCCTGGCATCCTGAAAGTTAATGATAATGTTTCTATAGCAATTATAATGGCAATGGATACCACGCTGGGAGAGAGTAGTGACCATGATACAAGACTTGGTGTTAGTGATGATAAAAATTTTATTGGATTTGTTACATTTGATACAAGTAATTACGGTAGATTGTCACCATGTTTTCATGCAGAGGCAGACAAGGGTAATGGAGTACTTATAAATTTTAGGGAGACTAATGGGCCCCTAGTATCTGCAAATCAATATTCTGGTGAAATGAAGATGCAGTTCAGGCCAGCTGAACAATGGGGATCTTGTCAGACAGAGCATGAGGAAGGCTACACTAATATTGTAAATTATAAACATTTCCTAGACCTCACTAATGGTTTATATCTTGAGATGTACCGCCATGATGCTGATGAAACATATCGTATCAAGTACATCACAGCAAGTGTTGAACTGGATTAACATCATTATTAGAGTGCAGTGACCATTTTTTCTCATAAATGTAATTTTGAATGTACATTAATTTATACTCTAGGTTAGGAAATAGGTTGTCAGTTTGTCACTGTACATGTTTTGCTGAGAATTGCGCATTTTTATTGTAGCCATGTAATGAATTTAAAGTTGTGTAGAACCTCTTTAATTTTGCAACCAATAAAACCTGTCACTACAGCTACTAGATTACTAGGTAGCCATGACCTGCTCCTCTGATATAAGCATAATAGCTGCTACTATAATAGATGTCCATTAGTAGTGTCATGGTTTCAGGGAAGTACATTTGTAATTATACAATATTGTATTCTTTTCTTTGCTTGATTGGCACTTGTGTATTAAGCTAGTACTGGTTCATGAAAATCCTTGTATGTAGCTGTAATACAAGTATACATAAAACTAAAGCAGTTAAACTGTGAAAACGAGAGTGGCCTTTTCAAAATCACCAGTGTGAAAAAATGTGATATCCAAGTTGGTGACCAAGAAATAGCTTTGATGGTAGGTTAATGGAACAATTATAATATATAACACATGGTAAACACCAATAGTGTGTCAGGCACACCACAATGTTGTTATTATACACATCAATGCATCAGTGGTGTGTATATTCAGGGGCAGGGGGGGCTAAGTTGGACAAGGACATAGGTAACTAGCTGGACATTAGAAGATACCAAGCCTTCTCACAGGGCCCTATAGTGATTGATTCATCCATTGTCAAATTAGCTTTTCGGAAATGACTACATTCCAACCTAGGGGGGTTTGGGGACAGGAAATGTTTGACAATTAGGCCCTCTAAATGTGAATCTAAGAGTATTTTTAAGAATTTACCAGTGGAAAATAATGGAGGACCATAACATATAGTGTTCAAAACATACCAAAAATGTACTCAATCTATTTAGCAAAGTTGGTGTTCACTACTGACCTAATTTCATGGTTGGAATTTCAGTTTATATCATTAAATTTTACTTTTCCATTAAATCAAGACTGATTGCAATATGCATTGAGTACGTAGCTATCATGCATGCATGATAATCTTTTCATTTGTAGCAACCAAGCATTTAGATATAGCTAGCTATATTATACCATGATGTATCAGTTCCGATCCTCTTAGCCATGCTCTAGATAATCAGCTAAATCTGTGAGGCAGAAACATGTATAGCTACGTAGGTGCTTGCATAGAGCATGGCATTTGCATACTACGTGCTTGCATCGAGACACACGGTAGTGTGTCGTACGGTCTAAGAAGCCGGCGCGTAACACCCGTGAGTATATTGACAGGAAGAAAGAAAACGCAATTTTCGAACCTCCGTAGCTCTGTGTTGCCTTGATGAAACAAGACGATTTTTGCTGTGGACACTCCCTCCCTTAGTTTCTTCGTTATTTTTTTTCTTCTTATTTTTCTTCCTCTTTTCGCACACTTACAAAAACTACTATAAAACGCGAACGCCATATCCAATTGCCTTACAATTTGGCACACAGAAGGGGGGTATAAAGGCGCATCTCTGTACCAACTTTGGTTGGAATACGATAAACAGGCAAAGAGTTATGAGCGATTATTTACGAAAAATAACACCAATATGTTGTCACGCCTACAGGGTAAACCGCTTACGGGAAGAAGCTGAAAATCGGTGGGTGAATAGGTTAACTATTGAACCTCAAACCTTTTGTGGTTTGAAAGAAATCGAGCTAAAAACCAGGAAGATACAATGAAAAAACCAACAGTGTGTAACAATTACGCAATCGAGATTAGCTAATAAAAAACCAAGTGTATATTTAGCCGGTACCGGTTTGCAAACACTAACGGCTATTGTGCCGGCACTAGTAGGTTGCCCCGAGCATTCAACTTTAGGGCACGCGTCTAGTAGGTTTCCCCCAGCATTCAACTTTAGTGGATGCGAAAAGTAGTTCCTTAGCGTTAGGGGTAGGCTAGGGTTCAGCTTTGGTTTCTTCTTCACTCTTGTTATATATAGAAGTCACTTCAGTCGGATGTTTATAACGTAGAAACTAAATAATATGACTAGCTGCAGCACCGGTGGTATAATCGTTACAAACATTGCTTATGAGTACGGATGCCCGGGTTCGAACCCTCGCTTAGACAACTTTTTTTTTGTACAAGTTTTTTTTTAATGCACGTAACATTCTAAGTATTATACCCTCCACTGCCGGCAAAATAGCCGGCAAAACAGTGTATCCGGTACCGGCTCTATATAACCTGCCAATAAAAAACGACTGCTTGCCACGCCTATCAGATAAACCGCTTGGGGTAATGCTTTAAAAATCGCTGTACAGATGGAGTTATCATCTTAGAAAGGCTCCTCAATGGTGTAGAAGAATCAGACTTAAAGCCACGGAGTTATAACACGAAATTCAACTTGCTGTAGCAAGTGCGAGATCGAGATACTCTAATAGAGCAGTCATCCTAATAGAGCAGTCATCCCAAAACAGCCAAGCTGTAAAAAAAAATGTGCGGCCCTCAGAAAGGCTATGGTGAAAAAAGATGTGAAATCCAAGGTGGCGGCCAAGAAATGGCTGTGATGGTAGGTTAATGGTAAAAATTTTAATAATGACAATTCAGGTAAATTTTGTGAAGCAGCACAAAAATTCACCTGAATTGTCATTTTTAAAATTTTTACCATTAACCTACCATCACAGCCATTTCTTGGCCGCTACCTTGGATTTCACATCTTTTTTCACCATAGCCTTTCTGAGGGCCGCACACTTTTTTTACAGCTTGGCTGTTTTGGATTAGATTTCATTTCTTTTTGTATTTGTATACCTCAAAGCCGGCCTATGGCCAGCTTTGGGACTTTTTTAACCTATGTTTTTTTTCTTTACTACAGGAAGAAGAAAAGATGAAGTAGATGTATTTTAAATATTTTATCAGTAAATGTACAAATTATATATATAATACATATGTGACCGGATTTGCGAAAAAGGGTCTTCCACACACATCCAATTTGCCAACTTTGACAATTGATAACTTCAGATTGGAAAGAACTATTGCCTTGAAATTTGGGCAGTGGTGATTTCTTTGCAGCTGAACTCTCTACATGATGGTTTCTTTGTAGCTGAACTCTCTACAAGGTAATTTCTTCTAGCTGATCTCTCTACAGGGAGATTTGTTTGTAGCTGAACTATCTACAAGGTAACTTCTTCTAGCTGATCTCTCTACAGGGAGATTTGTTTGTAGCTGAACTTTCTAAATGATGGTTTCTTTGTAACTGAACTCTCTACAAGGTAACTTCTTCTAGCTGATCTCTCTGAAGGGTGATTTGTTTGTAGCTGAATTCTGTACAGGTGATTTGTTTGCAGCTGAGCTCTTTACAGAATGGTTTCTTTGTAGCTGAACTCTCTAAAAGGTAACTTCTTCTAACTGATCTTTCTACAGGGCAATTTGTTTCTGGCAGAATTTTCTACAGGGTGATTTCTTTGCAGCTGAACTCTCTACATGATGGTTTCTTTGTAGCTGAACTCTCTACAAGGTAACTTTTCTAGCTGATGTCTCTACAAGGTGGCTAGTTTGTAGCTGAACTCTCTACATGGTGGTTTCTTTGTAACTGAACTTTCTACAAGGTGACTTCTTCTAGCTGATCTCTCTACAGGGTGACTTGTGTGTAGCTGATCTCTATACAGGTTTCTTATTTCTAGCTGATCTCTTGAATTCTCTTCAGGGTGACTGCTCTATTAGGATGACTGCTCTATTAGAGTATCTCGATCTCGCACTTGCTGCACCAAGTTGGATTTCGTGTTATAACTCCGTGGCTTTAAGTCTGATTCTTCTACACCATTGATGAGCGTTTCTAAGATGATTACTCCATCTGTACAACGATTTTCAAAGCATTACCCTAAGCGGTTTATCTGGTAGGCGTGGCAAGCAGTCGCTTTTTTATTAGCTGATCTCGATTGCGTAATTGTTACACACTGTTGGTTTTTTCGTTGTATCTTCCTGGTTTTTAGCTCGATTTCTTTCAAACTACAATAGGTTTGAAGTTCAATAGTTAACCTATTCACCCACCGATTTTCAGCTTCTTGCCATACGCGGTTTATTCTGTAGACGTGACAACATATTGGTGTTATTTTTCGCGAATAATCACTCATAACTCTTTGCCTGTTTATCGTATTCCAGCCAAAGTTGGTACCAAGATGCGCCTTTATATCCCCCTTCTGTGTGCCAAATTTCAAGGCAATCGGATATGGCGTTCGAGTTTTATAGCAGTTTTTGTAAGTGTGCGACAAGAAAAAGAAATAAGAAGAAAAAAAAACAACGAAGAAACTGAGCCAATTTTTGAAGTCGCATATCTAGGGAACGCGCGAAGCGATTTCGCTCAAATTTGGAATGTGGAGTGCTGCAGTTGGAGGGTATGTCCACAGCAAAAATCGTCTTGTTTCATTAAGGAAGCACAGAGCTAAGGAGGTGCGAAAATTGCGTTTTCTTTCTTCCTGTTAATATACTCACGGGTGTTACGCGCCGGCTTCTTGGGCCGCACGACACACTACCGTGTGTATTGATAGAGCAGTCACCCGAAGAGAATTCAAGAGATCAGCTAGAAACAAGTAACCTGTATAGAGATCAGCTACAAACAAGTCATCCTGTAGAGAGATCAGCCACAAACAATTCTCCCTGTAGAGAGATCAGCTAGAAGAAGTTACCTTGTAGGGAATTCATGCAACTATAGAAAGAGACAATTCAGCTAGAAGAAATCACATTGTAGAGTTCAGCTACAAACAAATCAACTATAGATAGTTCAGCTACAAACAAATCGCCCTGTAGAGAGATCAGCTAGAAGAAGTTACCTTGTAGAGAGTTCAGCTACAAAGAAACCATCATGTAGAGAGTTCAGCTGCAAACAAATCACCTGTAGAGAGTTCAGCTACAAGCAAATCTCCCTGTAGAGAGATCAGCTAGGAGAAGTTTCTTTGTAGAGAGTTCAGTTGCAAAGAAACCACCATGTAGAGAATTCGTTTACAAACTAGTGACCCTGTAGAGACATCAGCTAGAAGAAGTTACCTTGTAAAGAGTTCAGCTACATAGAAACCATTCTGTAAAGAGCTCAGCTGCAAACAAATCACCTGTACAGAATTCAGCTACAAACAAATCACCCTGTAGAGAGATCAGCTAGAAGAAATTATCTTGTAGATAGTTCAGCTACAAACAAATCACCCTGTAGAGAGATCAGCTAGAAGAAGTTACCTTGTAGAGAGTTCAGCTACAAATTTAAAGAAATCATCATGTGGAGAGTTCAGCTGCAAACAAATCACCTGTAGAGAGTTCAGCTACAAAGAAACCACCATGTAGGGAGTTCAGCTAGAAGAAGTTACCTTGTAGAGAGTTCAGCTACAAAGAAACCATCATGAAGAGAGTTCAGCTACAAACAAATCACCTGTAGAGAGTTCAGCTACAAACCAATCTCCCTGTAGAGAGATCAGCTAGAAGAAGTTTCCGTGTAGAGAGTTCAGCCACAAACAAATCACCCTGTAGAAAGATCAGCTAGAAGAAGTTACCTTCTAGAGAGTTCAGTTACAAAGAAACCACCATGTAGAAAGTTCAGCTACAAACTAGTGACCTTGTGGAGACATCAGCTAGAAGAAACTACCTTGTAGAGAGTTCAGCTACAAAGAAACCATTCTGTAAAGAGCTCAGCTGCAAACAAATCAGCTGTACAGAATTCAGCTACAAACAAATCACCCTGTAGAAAGATCAGCTAGAAGAAGTCACCTTGTAGAGAGTTCAGCTACAAAGAAATCACCATGTAGGGATTTCAGCTAGAAGAAGTTACCTTGTGGAGAGTTCAGTTACAAAGAAACCATCATGAAGAGAGTTCAGCTGCAAACAAATCTCCCTATAGAGAGTTCAGTTAGAAGAAGTTACCTTGTAGAGAGTTCAGCTACAAAGAAACCATTCTGTAAAGAGCTCAGCTGCAAACAAATCACCTGTACAGAATTCAGCTACAAACAATCACCCTGTAGAGAGATCAGCTAGAAGAAGTTATCTTGTAGATAGTTCAGCTACAAACAAATCACCCTGTAGAGAGATCAGCTAGAAGAAGTTACCTTGTAGAGAGTTCAGCTACACAGAAACCATCATGTGGAGAGTTCAGCTGCAAACAAATCACCTGTAGAGAGTTCAGCTACAAAGAAACCACCATGTAGGGAGTTCATCAGCTAGAAGAAGTTACCTTGTAGAGAGTTCAGCTACAAAGAAACCATCATGAAGAGAGTTCAGCTACAAACAAATCACCCTGTAGAGAGATCAGCTAGAAGAAGTCACCTTGTAGAGAGTTCAGCTACAAAGAAACCACCATATAGAGAGTTCAGCTGCAAACAAATCACCCTGTAGAAAAATCAGCTACAAACAAATCACCCTGTAGAAAAATCAGCTAGAAGAAGTCACCTTGTAGAGAGTTCAGCTACAAAGAAACGACCATGTAGGGAGTTCAGCTAGAAGAACTTACCTTGTAGAGAGTTCAGCTACAAAGAAACCATCATGAAGAGAGTTCAGCTGCAAACGAATCTCCCTGTAGAGAGTTCAGTTAGAAGAAGTTACCTTGTAGAGAGTTCAGCTACAAAGAAACCATTCTGTAAAGAGCTCAGCTGCAAACAAATCACCTGTATAGAATTCAGCTACAAACAAATCACCCTGTAGAGAGATCAGCTAGAAGAAATTACCTTGTAGAGAGTTCAGCTACAGTACAAAGAAACCACCATGTAAAGAGTTCAGCTGCAAAGAAATCACCCTGTAGAAAATTCTGCCACAAACAAATTGCCTTGTAGAAAGATCAGTTAGAAGAAATTATCTTGTAGAGAGTTCAGCTACAAAGAAACCACCATGTAGAGAGTTCAGCTAGAAGAAATTACCTTGTAGAGAGTTCAGCTACAAAGAAATCATCATCTAGATAGTTCAGCTGCAAACAAATCACCTGTAGAGAGTTCAGCTACAAACAAATCTCCCTGTAGAGAGATCAGTTAGAAGAAGTTACCTTGTAGAGAGTTCAGCTACAAAGAAACCATTCTGTAAAGAGCTCAGCAGCAAAAAAATCACCTGTACAGAATTCAGCTACAAATAAATCACCATGTAGAGAGAACAGCTAGAAGAAGTTACCTTGTAGATAGTTCAGCTACAAACAAATCTCACTGTAGAGAGATCAGCTAGGAGAAGTTTCCTTGTAGAGAGTTCAGTTACAAAGAAACCACCATGTAGAGAATTCGTTTACAAACTAGTGACCCTGTAGAGACATCAGCCAGAAGAAGCTACCTTGTAAAGAGTTCAGCTACAAAGAAACCATTCTGTAAAAAGCTCAGCTGCAAAAAAAATCATCAGTACAGAATTCCACTACAAACAAATCACCCTATAGAAAGATCAGCTAGAAGAAGTTACCTCGTAGAGAGTTCAGTTACAAAGAAACCACCATGTAGAGAATTCATTTACAAACTAGTGACCCTGTAGAGACATCAGCTAGAAGAAGTTACCTTGTAAAGAGTTCAGCTACATAGAAACCATTCTGTAAAGAGCTCAGCTGCAAACAAATCACCTGTACAGAATTCAGCTACAAACAAATCACCCTGTAGAGAGATCAGATAGAAGAAGTTACCTTGTTGATAGTTCAGCTACAAACAAATCACCCTGTAGAGAGATCAGCTAGAAAAAGTTACCTTGTAGAGAGTTCAGCTACAAATTTAAAGAAACCATCATGTGGAGCGTTCAGCTGCAAACAAATCACCTGTAGAGAGTTCAGCTACAAACCAATCTCACTGTAGAGAGATCAGCTAGAAGAAGTTTCCTTGTAGAGAGTTCAGCCACAAACAAATCACCCTGTAGAAAGATCAGCTAGAAGAAGTTACCTTGTAGAGAGTTCAGTTACAAAGAAACCACCATGTAGAAAGTTCAGCTACAAACTAGTGACCTTGTGGAGACATCAGCTAGAAGAAGCTACCTTGTAGAGAGTTCAGCTACATAGAAACCATTCTGTAAAGAGCTCAGCTGCAATCAAATCAGCTGTACAGAATTCAGCTACAAACAAATCACCCTGTAGAAAGATCAGCTAGAAGAAGTCACCTTGTAGAGAGTTCAGCTACAAAGAAACCACCATGTAGGGATTTCAGCTAGACCTTGTAGAGAGTTCAGCTACAAAGAAACCATCATCTAGATAGTTCAGCTGCAAACAAATCACCTGTAGAGAGTTCAGCTACAAACAAATCTCCCTGTAGAGAGATCAGTTAGAAGAAGTTACCTTGTAGAGAGTTCAGCTACAAAGAAACCATTCTGTAAAGAGCTCAGCAGCAAAAAAATCACCTGTACAGAATTCAGCTACAAATAAATCACCCTGTAGAGAGAACAGCTAGAAGAAGTTACCTTGTTGATAGTTCAGCTACAAACAAATCGCCCTGTAGAGAGATCAGCTAGAAGCAGTTACCTTGAAGAGTGTTCAGTTACAAAGAAACCACCATGGACAGTTCTGTAATAAATATATGTATTATATATATATAATTTGTACATTTACTGATAAAATAAATATTTAAGGTACATATGCTTCATCTTTTCTTCTTCCTGTGGTAAAGAAAAAAAGATAGGTTAAAAAAGTCCCATAGCTGGCCATAGGCCGGCTTTGGGGTATACAAATACAAAAAGAAGTGAAATCTAATGCAAAACAGCCAAGCTGTAAAAAAAAGGGTGCGGCCCTCAAAAAGGCTATGGTGAAAAAAGATGTGAAATCCAAGGTGGCGGCCAAGAAATGGCTGTGATGGTAGGTTAATGGTAAAAATTTTAATAACGACGATTCAGGTGAATTTTGGTGCCAAGCACCATAGCCTTTTTGAGGGCCACACACTTTTTTTACAGCTTGGCTGTTTTGCATTAGATACTATTATGTTGAATGTCACCATGATAGTATGCAAGCTCCTTAGTCTAGTGACACTTTGTTAGCCTTAACACCAATTAAGGGTACTGAAAATCAGAATGCAGTGAAGAGTACTAGTAGCTATTATCTAGTCCACTGGCAATCCTTTGCAAAGTGCAACACTATAATTATTAGCATTTATGGGCTTTTCGATTTTGCTGTATGTGATAGTCAAGATATTTCTAGATCTGCCGGGTTATGAAGACTGATCTATAGCTAGCTACAATGCCAGCACCATAACCAGCAGCATAGGGTCATATCAGAAGGTAACTGATACAAATTTTATATTCATAGACAAAAGTGGGTGAATATTATGCTATTGATGCCTTATGAGACTGTAAATTAAGTACCAACCTATTATGCTGGCATATTTTTGAACATAATAGGTGCCTGAAAGCATCAAGCATAATAGCCAGAATAATTATGTCATACTATAAGTAAATGGATGCCACTGAAAAAGGTGGACAGAACAGTTGATGCCACAGTGAAGCATAGTTATTTGACACGACTATTATTATATTGTAGTTTACAATGCAGCCAAATTCTTAACGCACAACAAGATTAGTGTTAACTTTTACATTTAACCAGCTGTTCATAAGCAAAAGTTCGTCATTATCCATCAGAAAGTATCAAAACATGGGAACTGCAGAAAAATTTGAGCATAATAGGCAAAATTTTTGAGCACTGCAGCATAGCAAAATAGGCAAAATTAAAAGCATAATAGGCTGGTGCCTACTGTAAATTACCAAGACTATGGTTTGCTAAATGGCTTAGTGATGTTTTATTCTTTGCAATCAATTCTTTCACAATTTTTTGAAGCCAAAAAATTGTAACTCTTGTGTTGAAAGCTACTTAGACTTTGCTGTTACTAGGAACTAGCTAGCATGTAGCTTATACTATTGTACAGATATGCGATTACAAATATGTAGGTGCTTTCTGCACCACAATTTAACACCCAGTGGTTATTTCAAAGGCACATCTAACCCATGGTGTGTCTTGGCAATTAAAAATCCCACTTCTCTAAACTAGTAGCCATGAGTAGAGGATACCTTATTGCAACTAAATTTAGTGTGTAATCCATAGGGTCTGTGTGAGGAACTTTACTTTAAAGGTATGTTTATTTATGGAATTTCTATGGCTTCCAGTAGGAGTGACCACCTTTAAGGTCTTGGCAATACTTTAAAGCTGATCACTCCAACTGAAAGCCATTGAAATTATCTTGCAATAGTGAGATGCAGAAACAAAGGGCCTTAAACCCAAATAACAGTAGCAAGATAAAACACCAACAAAATTTCTATACTTTATACTTTTATTGTTGCCATTATAGACATACTGTATCTACTATCTGTACTTGTTCTCCACAAATATGCAATACTAGTGTAAGGGACGATAAGTAATTATAAAGCACCACAGTAAGTCACACAGTTCCCACTTCTATCATACACTAGGAATCATATAGAGTTTTTACTTACATGCCCTTCAAATCACCCAAAAAACATCCTTAGTCTCCCCCCCCCCAAAAATAAAATTAAAACTGTCAGTATTAGTTAAGCATTACCAAATCCAAAATTGCCTTCAGAACAAATCCAATTCCTTCCGATAAGTTTCTATGGAATTTTAAACACGTTCTATTTAACTGAATTGTCTACTACTGTAACTGACTAACTGATTCCATAGCTATGCACACCTCAACAACGTATAAGGGTACGGGCTTGATGTTTCACCATTATTTTGATGTCGCTTCTTCTCAAGGTGTGACTTCTGTAAAGTAACACATATTGACAAAGATTTTACATCATGCAATTACAGTTCTCTGCCTAACTGTAACACTGCTCACTTGTTGCTGTTTATAAGCATTATAAACCAAACAGCAGGCAAAGCTAGAGTGAATGCACCAACAACAGAATTCCTATGGATATAATTACATGAAAATAACAAGGAGAAAAAATCCTGACCACCTGGTAGACTCCTGTAAGCGTTCGAATGTAAATCGGATGGCTGCAGGTTTGAGGCTACCTAGGTCCAGTCATGGATTTTTTCTCCTTTCTCCAACTTTTCAAACACACCTTATGTAGCTAAAGTCTTTGAGCAGGCTGTAGGACCAGGTGTCCTACAGACCTTCAGCATTTGTGCTGTAAAGCACTAATAAATAAAAAATAAAAAATAAAGAAGTGAGCAGTGGTACAGTTAGGGAAAGAAAATACACACTTTCAAAGGCTGCCCATATTGTAAAAAAAAAAACATAACAAATCATTAAATAGACCTAGACTACAGTCAACAGTGTATGTCCATTAGTGAATGTTGGAATTGTATGGATATCACATAATATTACATAACTAATTCTGAGAAGTGCTAAATGGATTGCTAAATAGTATTCAAGTGCTATCATCCATGTAACTACCTTACTGCAAAGTTGTTTACACCATTCCAATTTTATTGGTGTAATAATAACATTGATGACCCACTTCTTTCTGGAATATCCTTTTTGGACCACCATCATAATATTCATACAGTGATATATATAGTATCTGTAGTTGTACTCTAGAAAAATTAATGCAATAAAGGACTATAAGTCATGCACCACAATAACCCACTTCTAGTAGCTACTGTATTTTAGGGATCATGGAGTTTTGTACTTACTTGCCCAGTTGCCCTTCAAAATCATCCACAGTTTTCCTCCAAAACAGCCTGGCCATATTGGTTAAATTCAATTAAATTAAAATCTAAACCAAAGGTGTGACTTCTGTAAAGTAGCACATATTGACAAAGATTTTACATCATGCAATTACAGTTCTCTGCCTAACTGTAAAACTGCTCACTTGTTGCTGTTTATAAGCATTATAAACCAAACAGCAGGCAAAGCTAGAGTGAATGCACCAACAACAGAATTCCTATGGATATAATCACATGAAAATAACAAGGAGAAAACATCCTGACCACCTGGTAGACTCTTGTAAGCGTTCGAGCGTAAATCAAATGGCTGCAGGTTTGAGGCTACCTAGGTCCAATCATGGATTTTTTCTCCTTTGGAGAAAACATGCGGCCCCCAAAAAGGCCAGGATGAAAAAAGATATGAAATCCAAAGTGGCGGCCAAGAAATGGCTGTGATGGTAGGTTAATGGCAAAAATTTTAATTACGACAATTCAGGTGAATTTGCATTGCCTCCTCCACTAGGATTCGGCACCAAATTCACCTGAATTGTCGTAATTAAATTTTTTACTAGGAGGAGGCAATGCAAATTCATCTGAATCGTCGTAATTAAAATTTTTACCATTAACCTAGGAGGAGGCAACACAAATTCACCTGAATTGTTGTAATTAAAATTTTTGCCATTAACCTACCATTACAGCCATTTCTTGGCCGCCACCTTGGATTTCACATCTTTTTTTATTGTATTAATGCTTTACAGTGACCAGCACTGAAGGTCTGCAGCAACATGTGCTGCAGCCTTAGGATTACCTAACCTAATTTCAAGGACTTAGACTTAGTGACTTATAGCTGAAAAGGTGTAACAGAAAAGGGGCCAAAGTAAGGAGAAAAAAAACCCCTCCAACCCCAGGAATCGAACTGCAGGTCACCCAATGTCTAGTCGGGGCCACACTCAGTCTCCTCCTTATCCTGGCCTTTTGGGGGGCTGCACTCCTTTTTTACAGCTTGGCTGTTTTGGTTTAGATATCATTTCTTTTTGTATTGCAAGCCACAAAGCCGGCCATTAACTGGCTTTGGTGCTTCCTTCTAACATGTTTTTTTTTCCTTTCTGCAGGAATTATGGAACAAAGGAAGAAATGTTGTGTACAGTTTTTTGTCTGATTAAAACTATAATTTTGTATATATATTTAACAATGAAAGATAATCATACTGTAGGTAATAAAGTGACTTCTTATACATAACTGAACTGTAGCTGAAACTCCAATTGTTTGTAGCTGAACTCTTTTCAGAGTGACTTGTTTCTAGCTGAACTCTCTACATGGTGATTTGTTTCCAACACATATTTCTACAGGGTGATTTGTTTGTAGCTGATCCCTATAAGGTAACTTGTATCCAGCTGATATCTCTACAAAGTGACGTGTTTGTAGCTGATTTCTCTACAGGATGATTTTTTTGTAGCTGAACCCTCTACATGATGGTTTCTTTGTAGCTGAACTCTCTACAAGGTAACTTCTTCTAGCTGGTCTCTCTACAGGGTGACTTATTTGTAGCTGGACTTGCTTCTTGCTGAACTGTCTAAAAAATTAACTGTTTGCAGTTGAACTCCCTATAGAATAACTTGTAATGTAATAGAATTCTATAATTAAGTAAATAAATTTGCTGACTGCTTTATTAGGGTGACTGTTCTATTAGAGTATCTCGATCTCACATTTGCAACACGGAGTTGGCTTTCGAATCATAACTCAGTGGCTTGTAATCCGATTCTTCTGTACTACTGCAAGGAATTTCTATGAAGATTATTCCAGCTACACACTGATTTTCAGCTCGTTGCTCTAAGCGGTTTGCCTGGTAGACACGCGAAAACTAATAGTTTCTTAATTCATAAAAATCTATCGCGTAATTTTGACACAGATTGGATTTTGTGTCATATCTCCATGGTCTTTATCTCGATTCCTTTCAAACTACCAAAAGGCACTCCTACGATGGTTACTCCATCTACATAGCAATGTCTACAATTTCCTGCATGCTATTTATATAATTAGATAGGTTTTTCCTTGTTTGTTGATGGATCATTAGTCCTCACAAAGAAGTGAGAGGTGGTGAAGTGGTTGGGATACAAAATGGATGAGTGTTGTAATGGCAAGTTCCAGGCCAAATTACATTCCCTGGGAGCTCTAGATGGACCACAATACCACACAAAACACGTATTTCGTGTGTTTGTAATGTTGCCAGCCACTTTAAGTCTATAACATTGTCTCAAGTCACTACATGCAGTGTCCTCCAAACACCTCTAGAGTGGACTATGGGCTTTTCCTCTGCTACAGATATCTATCTCCAGAAAGCAGAGCTGGATTAGTGTGAAAATAGCTAGCCAAATAGTGTAGCCATCCCATGATGGTGTTATTATTTTTAATTGTGTGCATAGTGTAGCAATGTAACATAGCACAAGACTTCATTGCTAGTCAATGTTTGTAATTATTAGGACAATTATAGATTCCTCTCTTGTTGTCACATAAAAAAAGAAGTTATCAAATCCAGTGTGGATGATTTAACACTAACTGCAGAATGTCGAGTATGTAAAACACAAACTTGACATATTCTTTTCAAAGAATTTTATATTTCCAGCTACAAAGTCTATACAGGAATCATGAATGTCATTACTGACATTCAAAGACATTAGCTACAACTGCTAGCATGGAAATTTTAGTCTAATACTTCAAATTAATGTAAAAGGCATGAAGTTGTCTTTGTGTGTGTATGTGTGTATTTGTTTTTCTGCATCCACATGATCAAAATGTCTCGTACTAAAAGCATTTACTATGTGAAAGCCGAAGGCTTCTGTGTTAAACTTCACAATGGTAGCTAACCTGTATTAAAGCTCATCAATAATATCTTACTGCAAACTTGGTTGATTAATATCAAATTTGCTCAAAGATAGTTTTAACTGAGTGCTTTTGATTGCATAGATTACTAGTATAAAAATTGCATGGCAATAAGTTAAGTTGATGCCTCTCTCTTCCCTCCCATCCTTCCATTTCCTATAAAAATGCACCATCTGTTGCATTATACTCCTTTCTGAACATGTAATGGAGCTAAACCACACATGTATGCTCTTGACACCTTCACTGTCACCACTGATCATGTGTCTGATTGTTTATGGGTGTGGTCACAACTTTCACTTTATGAGTTTAGCTAAAAGTATCTACTCCCTAGTATAGTATAAAGTGGAATCACTTTAAATAGCTTTGTCCAATCAGTCTTCGTATGGTTTAAAAAGGCAACCTAACACGAGAAGCTATAAAATTTTCAAGTCTTACAAATCTGAAAGGGACAGTCATTTTGGAGGAAGCAGGAAGTTAGTTGAAAGAAAGGATACATGAATGCACATGAATAAAGAAAGGATATACCAGGAACAAGTGGGTCATTTATGTTATTATTACACCAATAAAGTGTTGGAATATTGTAAACAACTTTGTGGTAAGGTATTTGCATGGATGATAGTACTTGAATATTATTTCTTAGTCCATCAGCACTTCTCAGAACTAGTTATATAATATCAACACAACTCCAGTTGTCACTGATAACATAATACTCATACATGTTCCCATATACTATGGAAAGTTATTTTATTAAGCATTAGACAGTATGTAAACATTTGCATAAGTGTGGGGTCCCAAGAGAGAAAGGGTATTTAAGGATTGGGCAAACCAAATGTATTGACATGCTTTAACACTTAAAAGGCATTCTCATAAATTATAAGAAAACGTTTAATTTACTTATTGGTAATGGACTGAGCAATGGACTGCATGTGATTATTCTATGAAAGGTTACTGTCAGTTAACACTCTAAAGTTGTTTGGTGATTGACTGCTTGTGACTAATCGGAAATTCTGTGATATACAGTAATAAATATAAGGTATGGTATAGTACTCTTTTTGTTTATCAAGACACACGGTACGGCCCAAGTAGCCGGCGCGCCACACCGTGAGTATATTTACAGGAAGAAAGTAAACGCGATTTTCACACCTTTGTAGCTCCGTGATTCCTTATCCGATTGAAACCAAAGTTGCTACAGAAGTGCCGGCTAGGTCGGGGAGTCCACATTCCAAATTTGAAGAAAATCGCTCCAACCATTTCCGAGATACGAGCGGCCAAAGTTTGGGTTTTTTTCTTCGTTTTTTTCTTCTTCTACTTCTTCTTTTCGCACACTTTGCAAAATCCGCCATAAAACGCGAATTCGTACTCCAATCGGGCTGAAATTTGGTACACTTAAAGGGCTCATTAAAGCGAATCTCAGTACCAAGTTTGGTAGGAATCCGATGAAGATTCACGGAGTTATGACCAATTATTTGCGTAAAATAAGGTCGAAGGTCTGTCACGCCCACAGGGTAAACCGCTTGAAGGAATGAGCTGAAAATTGCTATGTAGATGGAGTAACTATCGTAAGAGTGCCTTTTTGTGGTTTGAAAGGAATCCAGTTAAAGGCCATCAAGATATGACACAAAACCCAACGTGTGTCACAATTACGCGATCGATTTTTATGAAAAAAAAAACTATTAGTTTTCACGCCTACCAGGCAAACCGTTTAGAGCAGTGAGCTGAAAATAGGTGTGTAGCTGGAATAATTATCATAGAAATTCCTTGCAGTAGTACAGAAGAATCGGATTATAAACCACTGAGTTATGATTCCAAAGCCAACTACGTGTAGCATATGCGAGATCGAGATACTCTAATAGAACAGTCATTCTAATAGAGCATTCAGCTACGTATATAACTTACTCCATTACAGAATTATATGACATTGCAAGTTATTCTGTAGGGAGTTCAGCTACAAACAGTTAATCTTATAGACAATTCAGCTACAAGCAAGTCACCCTGTAGAGAGTTCAGCTACAAATATGTTGCTGTAGAGATTCAGAACATTATAAGTCACACTGAAGAGAATTTAGCTATAAACAAGTCACATTGTAGAGACAACAAGTCACTCTGTAGAGAATTCAGCTACAAGCAAGTCACTGCGTAAAGGGTTCAGCTACAAAATAGCTACCCAGCAGAGAGTTCATCTAGATCAGCTACAAACAAGTTAGGCCACTCCAAATGAGAGTGTAGTTTTCCGTCCTCCGCCCGCATCACGTCTGGGCACCCGAATTGCATATCATTTTTGCCATTATTTTTCCAAAACCACTTCCTGGAAACCTCTCATGGAACCCTTTATTCTTGCATTGCTAAAAAGTACAACGAAACCTAAGAATGAACAGTTCTGGTGGTTGCTAGCTTACAAAGAAGCTTTTTCATGACCTTGAAATCCTCTCAAGATCGAGATACTCTAATAGAGCAGTCACATCTTTAATAATGAATAATGATAATAAGCCTCCCGCCCGCACCAAATAGTGAAACGTCAGGACGGGAAACTACAGTCTTATTTGGAGTGGCCTTACTTTATGCAACGTTCAGTTACAAGTAAGTCACTCTGTAGAGACTTCAGCTACAAACAAGTCACTCTGTAGTACAAACAAGTCACCGTGTAGCTGGAGAGTTCAGCAACCAATCAAAAAACCACTCTGTAAAAAGTTCAGCTATACAAACCTGTTATAACTCTATAGAGAAAGTTATAACTCTATAGAGAGATCAGCTAGAAACAATTATTCATCCAGTAGAGAGATCAGCTACAAGTCATCACCTTATAGAGAGTTTAGTTACAAAGGAACCACCATGTAGAGAGTTCAGCTGCAAACATATCACCCTGTAGAGAGTGCAGCTATGAACAGATCACCCTATAGAGAGTTCAGGTAGAAAAAGTCATCCTGTAGAGAGATCAGCTAGAAGGATCACCTTGTAGAGAGTTCAACTACAAACAAATCACTCTGCAGATATAGTTCAGCTACAAACAAGTCACCCTATATAGAGAGATCAGCTAGAAGAAGTTACCTTGTACAGAGCTCAGCTACAAAGAAACCATCATATAAAGAGTTCAGCTGCAAACAAATCATCCTGTAGAAAGTTCAGCTACGAACAAATCACCCTGCAGAGAGATCAGCTAGAAACAAGTCACCCCATAGAGAGAGCAGCTATAAAGACACCATCCTGTAGAGAGTTCTATTACAAACAGATAACCCTATAGAGAGTTCAGCTACACACAATTCACCCTGTAGAGAGAGCTCCTAGAAGATGTTACCTTGTAGATAGTTCAGCTACTAACAACAAACCACCCTGTAGAAAGATCAGCTAGAAGAAGTCACCTTGTAGAGAGTTAAGTTACAAACAAACCACCACGTAGAGAGTTCAGCTAGAAGAAGTTACCCTGTAGAGAGTTCAGCTACAAAGAAACCATTCTGTAAAGAGCTCAGCTGCAAACAAATCACCTGTACAGAATTCGGCTACAATCAAATCATCCTGTAGCTAGAAGGAGTTACCTTGTAGAGAGTTCCGTTACAAAGAAACCACCATGTAGAGAATTCAGCTACAAACAAACCACCACGTACAGAGTTCAGTGAGACGAAGTTACCTTGTAGAGAGTTCAGCTACCAAGAAACCATTCTTTAAAGAGCTCAGCTGCAAACAAATCACCTAAACACAGAATTCAGCTACAAACAAATCACCCTGTAGAGAGATCAGCTAGAAGAAGTTATCTTGTAGATAGTTCAGCTTCAAATAAATCTCCCTGTAGAGAGATTAGCTAGAAGATGTTACCTTGTAGATAGCTCATCTACAAACAAATCACCCTGTAGAAAGATCAGCTAGAAGAAGTCACCTTGTAGAGAGTTTAGTTACAACTAAACCACCATGTAGAGAGTTCAGCTAGAAAAAGTTACCTTGTATTAGGGAGTTCAGCTACAAAGAAACCATCATGTAGAGAGTTCAGCTGCAAACAAATCACCTGTAGAGAGTTCAGCTACAAACAAATCTCCCTGTAGAGAGATCAGCTAGAAGAAGTTATCTTGTAGATAGTTCAGCTACAAACAAATCTCCCTGTAGAGAGATCAGCTAGAAGAAGTTTCCTTGTAGAGAGTTCAGCTACAAACAAATCACCCTGTAGAAAGATCAGCTAGAAGAAATCAACTTGTAGAGAGTTTAGTTACAACTAAACCACCATGTAGAGAGTTCAGCTATAAACTATACCTTGTAGAGACATCAGCTAGAAGAAGTTACCTTGTAGAGAGTTCAGCTACAAAGAAACCATTCTGTAAAGAACCCAGCTGCAAACAAATCACCTGTACAAAATTCAGGTACAAACAAATAACCCTGTAGAAAGATCAACTAGAAGAAGTTACCTTGTAGAGAGTTCAGTTACAAAGAAAACACCATGTAGAGAATTCAGCTACAAACAAATCACCCTGTAGAGAGATGAGCTAGAGGAAATTACCTTGTAGAGAGTTCAGCTACAAAGAAACCACCATGTAGAGAATTCAGCTGCAAAGAAATCACCCTGTAGAAAATTCAGCCACAAACAGATTGCCCTGTAGAAAGATCAGTTAGAAGAAGTTGCCTTGTAGCTACAAAGAAACTATTCTGTAAAGAGTTCAGCTGCAAACAAATCACCTGTACAGAATTCAGCTACAAACAAATCTCCCTGTAGAGAGATCAGCTAGAAGAAGTTACCTTGTAGATAGTTCAGCTACAAACAAATCACCCTGTAGAAAGATCAGCTAGAAGAAGTCACCTTGTAGAGAGTTCAGCTACAAACAAACCACCATGTAGAGAGTTCAGCTAGAAGAAGTTACCTTGCAGAGAGTTCAGCTACAAAGAAACCATTCTGTAAAGAGCTCAGCTGCAAACAAATCACCTGTACAGAATTCAGCTACAAACAAATCACCCTGTAGAGAGATCAGCTAGAAGAAGTTATCTTGTAGATAGTTTAGCTACAAACAAATCACCCTGTAGAGAGATTAGCTAGAAGATATTACCTTGTAGATAGTTCAGCTACAAACAAATCACCCTGTAGAAAGATCAGCTAGAAGAAGTCACCTTGTAGAGAGTTCAGCTACAAACAGACCACCATGTAGAGAGTTCAGCTAGAAGAAGTTACCTTGTAGAGAGTTCAGCTAGAAGAAGTTACCTTGTAGAGAGTTCAGCTAGAAAGAAACCATTCTGTAAAGAGCTCAGCTGCAAACAAATCACCTGTACAGAATTCAGCTACAAACAAATCACCCTGTAGAGAGATGAGCTAGAAGAAATTACCTTGTAGAGAGTTCAGCTACAAATAAATCACCCTATAGAGAGATCAGCTAGAAGATGTTACCTTGTAGATAGTTCAGCTACAAACAAATCACCCTGTAGAAAGATCAGCTAGAAGAAGTCACCTTGTAGAGAGTTCAGCTACAAACAAACCACCATGTAGAGAGTTCAGCTAGAAGAAGTTACCTTGTAGAGAGTTCAGCTACAAATAAACCATTATGTAAAGAGCTCAGCTGCAAACAAATCACCCTGTAGAGAGATCAGCTAGAAGAAATTACCTTGTAGAGAGTTCAGCTACAAACAATTCATCCTGTAGAGAGAGCAGCTAGAAGATGTCACCTTGTAGAGTGTTCAGTTACAAAGAAACCACCATGGAGAGTTCTGTAATAAATATATGTATTATATACATATACAAAAGTCCCAAAGATACAAATACAATAAGAAGTGAAATCTAATCCAAAACAGCCAAGCTGTAGAAAAAGACTGCGGCCCTCAAAAAGGCTATGGTGAATAAAGATGTGAAATCCAAGGTGGCGGTCAAGAAATGGCTGTGATGGTAGGTTAATGGTAAAAATTTTAATAACGACAATTCAGATGAATTTGGTGCCACATGGTCTTGGCACAAAATTCACCTGAATTGTTGTTATTAAAATTTTTACCATTAACCTACCATCACAGCCATTTCTTGGCCGCCACCTTGGATTTCACATCTTTTTTCACCATAGCCTTTTTGAGGGCCGCACTCTTTTTTTACAGCTTGGCTGTTTTGGATTAGATATATATTATGTAGAAACTCACAATATCAAGAGTTGAAAGGCATTTGCCATTTAAGGTGGTGTATGCAGGAAATCCATCTAATGGGAAGCCATATAAAAAGAAATTATATCACCACAAGAATTTCTTGGTCCTTAAAAAAGGGAATGTTATTTTAATATATTGTAGCATAAGTAAGCTATTAAACTAATTCACAATACACATACAAGTTGCGTAACTTAAAACTATTATAGATCAAGCTATTGTACTCACTGTGTGATAACTAGGCTTTGTTAATCTGTTATTGTTTAGTGCCACCAAAATTTTGTGCAATGGCCATAAATCCCCTTAAACTAAGTTCCTATACTAGCTACTCTACTCACTTTGTGACTGTTTTCTATTATTTCTCACAGGTAATTTGTGGTTTAGTGTAGTATCTTAAATGGTAAAGACAGCTTTTCTGGATCAGATTTTGCTAGTATGCTAGTGAGTAAGACCTCTGTATTTATGCTGGCTTGTGTAATATACATAGGTGTAATTACCAATAGTGTACAGAAATGGCTTCTATTGCTGTAGCAAATAGTACTCTATACTGGATAATACAGCTCACAAAGCAATCAGTTGTTCTTAACAAATTTTTTGGGCACGTGATTGTGCTGATTGGAACACTTTAGGAATTTAATTTGTCTCGTTCTTGTTTGTTTTTGTGTGTAGCACTATAGCTTTATTTTATTTATAGATTTCTGGCCATGCCTGTACTGTGCTTTTTGGTCACATGTGTCTGGGGCATATGTAATTATAATGGTTTTTTAGAACATCTTAGTCATGTTTTATTCTTTGCAATCAATGTTTTCACAACTGAGCTTTTGATGTCACAAAAATTGTAATGGTTAATACAATGTAACTCTTGTATTGAAAGTTACTTAGATTTCGCGGTTACTAGGAACTAGCTAGCAGCTTATACTATTGTACAGATGTGATTAGAGATATTTAGGTGCTTTCTGCACCACAGTTTAACACCCAGTGGTTATTTCAAAGGCACATCTAGCTAACCCATTGTGCATCTCAGCAAGTAAAGATCCCACTTCTCTAAACTAGTAGCTAGCCATGGGTAGACAATACTTTACTTCTTCAATTGTAATTGAATTTAGTGTGTAACCTGTAGGGTTTGTGTGAGGAATTTCATTTTAAAGGGCACCATATTTGCCAGTTAATAGCCGCAACTACTATAACGTTCAGCAAACAAAACCTTGCAGATACTACACAAAGGTGGCTACTATGAGCTTGTGTGGCAGCAGCCCACAGCGTTGATACGGATTCACTGTGACAAGTGACTGACCTTGTTTAATCATCTGTCAATACTGTCATTCATTTTAACTTCTCTCAAAAACGCTATTTCCTGACTTAAAACAACTCCTTTGCCTTGTTTCTGCTTCAAACGTGTCCAGTCAACACCATAGATTGTATATGTCAACATAGATACGGGGTGTATATTATCTATGATGTCAACACTTGCAACAGTATGTTCAGATACAAGTCGTGGCTCTTATGACAATAATTCTAGGCTGTGGAGCGGCTACTATCTAGGGGGGGGGGGGGGGGGGAGGATATTATATGAGATGCGGCTATTAACCGGTCAAATATTTCAGTGGCTTCCAGTTGTAGTGACCACCTTTCAAATCTTGCAGTAGTGCATTACCAACTTTGTCTGTAGAAGAAGGGACATGACGTTATGATAAAAAATAAAAATTATGTATTACTAACATATGAGAATGCAAATTTAAGGCAACATGGTGCAGCAGTGAAAAGACTGCTGCTGTTAAATAGCATCAAAAGTTGTCGGCCATCTATTAATATATGATTTAGTATCAGAAAATCAGGAAAATATTAGTGTTGTCAGTTGGCAATTTCAGTATTTTATAATATTGCATTTCCAGTACATTGTATTAGGAATGCAATATTATAAAATATTGAAATTGCCAGGTGGCAACACCAATGTTTACCTGATTTTCTGCTGCTAAATCATATCTAATCCAAAACAGCCAAGCTGTAAGAAAAGAGTGTGGCCCTCAAAAAGGCTACGGTGAAAAAAGATGTGAAATCCAAGGTGGCAACCAAGAAATGGCTGTGATGGTAGGTTAACGGTAAAAATTTTAATAATGACAATTCAGGTGAATTTTGGTGCCGCTTGGTCTTGGCACAAAATTCACCTGAATTGTCGTTATTGCAATTTTTACCACTAACCTATGATTACAGCCATTTCTTGGCGCCACCTTGGATTTCACATCTTTTCTCACCATAGCCTTTTTGAGGGCCACACTCTTTTTTTACAGCTTGGCTGTTTTGGATTAGATTTCACTTCTTTTTGTATTTGTATACCCCAAAGCCAGGCTATGGAAGGTTTTTGGGTTTCTTAACTTATTTTTTTCTTTACCACAGGAAGAAGAAAAGATGAAGCAGATGTTAAATATTTTAAATATTTCTGATTTTATCAGTAAATGTACAAATTACATATATAATACATATATTTATTACAGAACTCTCGGTACATGGTGGTTTCTTTGTAACTAAACACTCTACAAGGTGACTTCTTCTAGCTGATCTCTCTACAGGGTGATTTATTTGCAGCTGAAATCTGTACAGGTGATTTGTTGGTAGCTGAGCTCTTTACAGAATGGTTTCTTTGTAGCTGAACTCTCTCAAGGTAACTTCTTCTAGCTGATCTTTCTACAGGGCGATTTGTTTGTAGCTGAATTTTCTACAGGATGATTTGTTTGTAGCTGAACTCTCTACATAATGGTTTCTTTGTAGCTGAACTCTCTACAAGGTGACTTCTTCTAGCTGATCTCTCTACAGGCTGGTCTGTTCTTAGAGCTGAACTCTCTACAGGGTAGCTAATTTGTTTGCAGCTGAACTCTCTACAAGATGGTTTCTTTGTAGCTGAACTCTCTACAAGGTGACTTCTTCTAGCTGACCTCTCTATAGGGTTACTTGATCTCTCTGCAGGGTGACGTTTATCTTGCTGAGCTCTTTACAGGGAGATTTGTTTGTATCAAAACTGTCTACAGGGTAATTTTTTATGCCTGAACTTTCTACAGGGTGATTATTTTGTAGCTGAACTCTCTACGAGATAACTTCTTCTAGCTGATCTCTCTACAGAGTGATTTGTTTGTAGCTGAATTCTGTACAGAATAACTTGCAATGTAATAGAATTCTATAATGGAGTAAATTAATTAGCTGAATGCTCTATTAGGGTGACTGTTCTATTAGAGTATCTCGATTTCACATTAACTACACGGAGTTGGCTTTCGAATCATAACTTAGTGGTTTGTAATCCGATTCTTCTGTACTACTGCAAGGACTTTCTATGAAGATTTTTCCAGCTATACACCAATTTATTGCTCTAAACGGTTTGCCTAGTAGGCGTGAAAACTAACACTTTCTTATTCATAAAAATCGATTTCGTAATTGTGACACAGGTTGGGTTTTGTGTCATATCTCCATCGTTTTTACCTTGATTCCTTTTAAACCACGAAAAGGCACTCCTACGATGGTTACTCCATCTACATAGCAATTTTGAACTCATGCCATGAAGTAGTCTGGCGGCGCCCGCCCCTTCGCATAGAGTAAGGGTCTGGTACGCTTGGTATCACCGAGTTGTTCTAGAGGAATTTAATTTGAACGTATTAAATGACGTAACGAAAATGGTCTTAACGGAAGTGCCTCGCCCAAAACTGTGGCAGAGATATTGAACTTTCTTCGCCTTTACACAGGCAATAGTGGATTGGTCTAGTTCTATAGAATACGTATGTCTCCCTACCTAGAAAATCAGAGCGTAACCAGGGTTTTACGCGTATCAAACAAGGCGAATGTCGTGACTAACGCACAATACAGCAGGTTCTGGATTGGCGGGGGGTTGGAGGGCTAGCGATTCCGCGGATACAACACAACGAGGTCATCCACTGTTCATGATGTACGAAAACATAGCATACACTCATACGCATGCGTAAGAATTACAACTCTTATAATTACAACAGTAAAGTAATATAAATACAGTCAGTTCATGACATCCTCCGGGCCCCGTAGGATTTTACTCCACTCAGAGACTCTCATTCTGGCCTTAAGTGCAGCTGATCTTGGAGGACGTGAGGATGACATTGGTTCGGCTTCTGGTGTGCTAATTTGATCATCGTTATCATCCTCAATTGCATTCTTTCCTGCATTGACCTCTAGTGGGTAGAGCTTGCTGATGGGCCTGTTAGTAACGCCATTGGCAGTTCGAATCGTGGCTGATCTCACAAGACTGTCATTTCCACGTTGTAACTCCTGTACTACTGCAAGATGCCATTTCAGTCTAGGACTATCATCATGGATTATCACCACATCTCCTACCCGTATTCGTTCCTTATCGGTACCAGTGTTAGTAGTATGGGTTTCTCTTAAAGACGTCAAACATTCTTTCTTCCACCAGCTCCAGAAGTGTTGTATGATCAGAGCTTGAGTTTTAGCCTTCTTGCTTAAGGTATGATGCAGCTTTTGACCAGCTTCTTGGAAGTTCTCATCACTTAACTCTTCTTCATCAGTCAAGGAATGTGGTACAGTGTTGATGATTCTACCATATAGTATATGTGACGGTGTCAGAGGCTCCGGATCATTGTGGTCTGTACTAGCATATGTTAACGGCCTGTTGTTTAGGTGGGTCTCGATCTCCACAATTAACGTCTGTAAGCTGGATAGTGTGACAAAAGCACGACCAAGTGTCTTCTTAATAGCATTCTTCGTCAATCCGACTAGACGTTCCCAGTAGCCTCCGTACCAGGGAGCTCGGCGGGGAATGAACCTCCATTCTACACCTTGATTGCCTAGACTTTCCTGTACCCCAGTAGACTCAAACAGTGCTTTCAGATCATCAGCAGCTGACATGAAGGTCGATGCATTATCAGACAGTACAACTTGTGGCAAGGATTTCCTGCTTGAGAATCTGCGAAAGGCTTGAAGGAAAGTTTCCTCTGAAAGATCCGTCACCACTTCCAAATGAACAGCCCTAGTACTGGCACACGTGAATAAGCATACATAAACCTTATTCTCCCCTTCTGGTGCTCGAATGTGTAAGGCTCCAGTGAAGTCTATACCAGTCACTGTAAATGGTTCCATCATCTGTACACGGTGTTTTGGAAGTGGTGGTGGATTGGGTGCCTTGTAGTGGCTTCCACATAACTTGTTGCACACAACACAATGCCTTAATATGTTCTTAACGCACTGTCTGGTAGCAGGTATCCAGTATCTTTGTCGGATATATGTTACAGTGCTGTTTGTTCCAGCGTGAAAGTGCTTCTCATGGATATCGCGGACAATGAGTTCAGTAAGCCTGTGTCTCCTTGGCAGTAGGAAAGGGAACTTGGTTGAATGGGAAACTGGCGCATTATGTATCCTCCCCCCGCAGCAAATGATACCTTGCTTGTTTAGGTAAAGACGGAGTTGACGTACTAGAGGAAGACGGGGAGATGACTTGGACTGAAGGTTGGTGAGTTCATTGGAGAAAATCTCTTGCTGGGTAGCTGTAATCCACAATTTCTGGGATTGGTTGAGCTCTGTTGCGGTCAGTGGTCCAGTCACTTTGGATGATGTGGCTTTCAGGTTGGTAATGAAGCGTAATACATATGCAGTGATCCTATACAACTTAGTTAGTGTACTGTACTTGCTGATGTCGATACACTGATTCACGCCTGGCTTGTGGACAGTAGCTGTTTCCATCACAGCGGTAGTAGATTCAACTTCTTCATCTGTGTTAACATGAAGGATAGAAGAGGGTGACCATTGAGGCCAATCAGATTCTGTGGTTAACCAAGCTGGACCTCGAGACCATAGTGATGATGAACATAATTGAGATGGTGTTATGCCTCGAGTCAACAGATCAGCTGCATTATCTTCAGTGTGACAGTAACCCCACACGGAGGTAGGAAACAGGGAGCAAATGTCCTTAACCCGGTTGGCAACAAATGGTTTGAGCTGCTTACTGCTAAATATCCAGTGCAAGGTAATCTGACTGTCACTCCACAGTCTGATGTTCACTTCACCCAATTGAGACTGTAGTGTGGAAACAATAAACTTGGCAAGGTGGGCGGCTATGACTGCCGCCCGCAATTCAAGCCTGGGTAATGTGGTATCCTTAAGAGGTGACACACGGGATTTTGCCATCAACAAATCTACTTGGTCTGCACTCTGGAGGTAAGCTACAGCTCCATAAGCCTTCAAACTTGCGTCAGCAAACACATGTAAATATACACATTGGTTAGTACACATAACAGAGTACCTACGTGTCATCACCATCCCTGCAACTTCTTCAATGTCTGCAGCTACTTGGCTCCATCTAATGATAAAGTCATCTTCTAACGGTTCATCCCATCTCACTTGTTGCTTCCATAGCTCTTGCATCAACAATTTGGCTCGAACAGTAATAGGGGATAGCCACCCAAGAGGGTCATACTGTTTGGACGATGCTTGCAGGACACTTCGCTTGGTCACAGGGGAGTGATTGATTTGGCATCGTGAAAGATAGAGTGTGTCAGTGCATGTGTTCCACTTTAATCCAAGTACGCTGACCGTGGTGTCAGCATCCAATGTGTTATCTCGTTGTGCCTGTTCTTGCAGTTTTGGACTGTTTGATGCCCACGAGCGCAGGTTAAACTTGGCATCACTCATAATGGCTCTAGATTCTGTGTAGTACTGCAGAATTTCTTCCTCTGACTGGCAACCTGAAATGATATTGTCAACGTACAAATTCTTCTTCATATCATGAGACACTGGTGAATCAAATGACTTGAGATGGAGGTCTAATGTAGCATTAAGCATAAACGGGGAACTAACAGAGCCAAACAGTACAACTTTAAATCTGTATGAGATAAACGGACTCTCTGGGTTAGTGGGGTCTGCTAGCCACAAAAATCTTGTAAAATCTCTATCTTGGCTGTCAATCTTCAAATGGAGAAATGCTTTCTCGATATCCGTCGACAGAGCATAGCAGTGCAAACGGAACCTCAATAATACTGCACAGAGATCGGTCAGAGCTGAATCACCTACCATTAGACAGTCATTCAAACTGGCATGTCTGGGTGACTGGCGACAACTACAGTTGTAGACAATTCGTATGGGAGTAGTTGGAGAATTCTTTCTGACAGGGTGGTGAGGTATGTAATGGTTTTCTTTGGTACTCAGGCTTGGGGCGTATTCTATAAAATTTCTCTGTTGCTGATCAGCAATAATATTCCCATAAAGTTGAAGCAGGCCTGGTTGGTGACTTAATCTTCTGGCCAGGGCTCTTGTCTGACGGTCACAAATTGCTAGGTTGGAAGGGAGGAGTGGATAGTTCTCCTTCCAAGGGAATCGTACGATGTATGACCCATCTGTATCTCGTGATATGTAGTTCTCTTGGTATGTGAGCAAAAATGATTCTGAAGGCTTACCGGCTGTGTCTGGTGGAGGGGTTGGGGAAGGAGGGGAATAATCGTTCATGATCGAGTCTGGATAATCAGAAACTTCAATGTTAGATGTTTGCATTGTGTAGGAGTGAAGCGATCCGGCAATTGATTCTGATTGTATTGGTAATGGTCCTGACAGTAAGTATCCCAACTTTGACTGCATAGCAGTAGGACCTCTTCCCCGTACTATATGGTTTCCCACAATCTCCCAGTAACAGTCTACTCCAATCAAGAGTGAAATCTCAAACTTCTCTGCTGAACTAACTGGGTGAGCCAGTGTTAAGCCTCATAAATGAGGAAGATTGTGCAAGTCTGACCTCACAAAATTCTGGATGGGTGCGGCAATTTTTGGAACCACTAAGGCCGAAATCTTGATGTCACCTTCAGTTGTTTCTAGGATAAAATTGACTAAACTGACTTGATTGTTAAGGGAGGTTGATCCACCAAATGATGAAATCGCTAAGCTCTCCTTGTGATGTGGGCTTGCACCTAGTTGAGCAGCTAAGGTTTCAGTAACAAAGGACCTTTGTGCTCCTTCATCAAATAGTACATTTGCAGAAATGCGTTTATTACCAACTCTAACAAGTGCAATGGCTGTCTTCAATAGACACTGAGGGTTACGCTTAACAACAAGCAGGGGTTGTGTAGCCATTGTGTATTCACTAATGTGTTGTTGTGTGGGGACAAAACTGTTTGAAGCAGGGTTCAGTGAACCTTGTGGAGTTTGACTGGTTAGAGGAGGTGAAACTTGGCTGGTCTGTGGGGGTTGTGATGTGGCATTCTGTTGTCTTACAGTTGTAGCTCCACTGATAAGTGGATTGTCCATTCCACATAAAGTAGTATGGTGCTTCTTATGGCACAATCTACACCGATTCTTAGAGTTACAATTCATTGCTCTGTGACTGCCCAAACAATTGAAACACAACCTCCCCCTCTTTACCACCTCTAGCCGTGCTTTTACATCCACTACAACATTACACTGTGCTGAGCTGTGCAGTCCCTTACAATTAACACAAGTTGGTTTAGCACTCACAAATCTCTTATCAGCTAACTGTTGTCCAGACTGTCCCTTACGTATTCCTGTGAGAAAGGATCCTGTGATGGTCGATCGACCGCTGTCACCTTGATTGTCTAGACCAGACTCCAGTACAATGATCTCTTTCTCTATAGCCCTGCGCACTTCATCTATGTTCCATTCCTCCGAGGTGTGGTCACGTGTAAGGTTTCGTCTGATAGCTGATGGTAACCTTCTGAAGATGATAGGAATTAAAAAATCTCCAAATGTATCCTTAGTCTTTCCCAATGCCTCTAATCCTCGTATATGGCTTTCCAAAGTGTCATAAAGTTGGCGGAGACTGGCTGCATTGTTGGAAGGGGTAGGAAGGTCTGTCAAAGCTTGCATATGTGCATTAATGATGCGTTGCTTCTTTCCAAATCTGGATTCTAGGAGCGCAACTGACTGCTCATAGTTGGCATCTGTTAAGGTAAGTCCACTAACTGCTCTAGAAGCTTCACCATCCAACTGTCCACGTAGATAATTGAATTTCTCAATACCAGTAAGATGCGTGCTTGAATGGACAGCAGCCTTGAAGGAGTCCCAAAAAGTCTGCCAGCCTAGTGGGTCCCCAGAGTATCTTGGCAAGTCAAGCTTTGGCAGACGACTAGCAGTTGCTCTGGCAGTGGTCTCAGTAGTCGAGTGAGTCACAGTTGTTGCTCTAGCCTTCTCTAAGTAACGTTTAAGACGAGTCATTCTCTCAATTAGCGTATCCTGAATGTCTAATGAGTACAGTACGTCACTTTCTATGTCCGATGGCTCTTCCATTATAGATTGGATCTTAGAGTCGAGTTGTTGAATTGCTTCGGCTTTACGCTGAAGTTGGTCGAGGTGAGAAGTAACAGCAGTGATGGTCTCTTCAGTCGCGGGTTGCGAGAGATTCAGTTCCTCCAACTTTCCATAAAGGCGCGTTAAATGGGATCGATATGCCTTTCGAGATCCCTTTAACTTGTCTAGCCCTTCCATCTGCGAAGAAATACCAGAAAGAACTTATTAACAGTAAGATTGGCTTGCCTTGGTGGGTACCGTTAATAATAATGCCACGGTACCACGACGTTTGCGGGATGGGTTACGAAGTAGCAAAACCAATCGGAAATCCTGGTCACAGCACCAATGTCGTGACTAACGCACAATACAGCAGGTTCTGGATTGGCGGGGGGTTGGAGGGCTAGCGATTCCGCGGATACAACACAACGAGGTCATCCACTGTTCATGATGTACGAAAACATAGCATACACTCATACGCATGCGTAAGAATTACAACTCTTATAATTACAACAGTAAAGTAATATAAATACAGTCAGTTCATGACAGCGAAAAGCCCTTCCTGAAATAACACTTTCTTCTCTTTGTTCTTTATTACTTAACTCCTTTTGTTTCTTTCAGTACTGTTAGGGCATTTGATTCATTCTTTTGACGTAACATAACAAAAATGCGTTGATTAAGCGTGGAGCGTTCTGATTGGTTGCACCAGTTTTTGGTAATCTGGTACAACTCCACTATGCTAAGCATACCAGACTCTTACTCTATGCAAAGGGGCGGGTGCCACCAGACTAGTCATGAAGCGGTTTACCCTGTAGGCGTGGCAACATATCGATCTTGTTTTACGCGAATATTATTATTATTATTATTATTACTAGGACCGCGTCACGTACAACCAAGTACATACACCGACGTTGTAACCTACCCATTGGGCAAGTATAAACAGTGCCATAGGAAACACTCAGAGCAGTGTGCGTGTACCTGTGGAAATGATACATATGCATACGTACACAGGCAAGGGAGTTTAACTGGCATCAGAAAACCACAATACTAAAACACAACCTACACAAAAACCAAGTTAAGTTAGCTATATTGAAAGTAACTATGTATTGTAGGTGTGACGTGTCTCTGAAGATGACTCAGCAGTGAAGTGAGGCTATGCAGAATAAGGGATATGGTGAAGGCACAATTAGCAATTGATCCCAATCAAGCCAATATGGCACAACAGACTGTGTTGTAACTAGAGGCCACTGCCTGTATATCAGCGGTGTGGCATTGGCACAGTGATCACAGTCTATATTATTATGCATACAGCCATGCACAACATACAGGAAATAGTTACACATTGTTGAATATGCAGCACTGCATCGGCTTCTTGTTTAGCTATTACAGACTCACAGTAGACTAGTAGTTAAGCCGAGTGGAAAATAATTTCAGCCGCCAGCAAGCCAGATGAAGGTGGCGGTATAATGAAAATAATTCCAGCCGCTAGCAAGCCAGATGAAGGATGAAGATGTAGACCTATAATACAACTACCGGTACAAGTATTACATTACTCATTACCTTGCTGTTCCAGCTGGTTGTTTATAAGCGCATCAGCTGGTATCCCAACTGGTCATCAGCTGGTCCTTCACTGCATGACACCTGGAGCGCATATCCTGAATACAAAAGACACAGTTACAAACGTTTAAACATACTTGTAATGTTGTTGCTTACCAGTAAAGTGGCGCCTGGCCTCTCCGCGGACGTTTACTAATCTTCTCGTTCAAGCAATCTGTAATTAAACAAGGGCGTGGTGCCGAGCGTTATATAGAATTACACGTACGGTAAAGTCATCAGCACGAACAGGCGTACTTATTATACGGATGTGCCTTCATTCACAGGCGAATCTATCCCCGCTTAGTTCATATCTCTAGGCCTCGTAGTTTTCTCAAACATTATTTATTATTTATTCATTCATTATTAATGACGTAATTTTAACCGCATTTCTTATTATTCTTACTACTTGGTTGTATAATTACTAGGACTGGGTCGCACATAACCAAGTAAATTGTTTACGTATAAGACAACTTCTATTTTGTTTCTCTAACTGATGTATAGTATAAAGTACAGTAGGACCCAAGCATCTGTGTGCCAGTTCAATTATAAAAATGTTAAGATAAGTGAATACGTTTGTATAAATCAAGCCCATTCATTTATATAGTAAGTTCCGTTCAACTGCTCTAATAGAACATACACTTACTCTAATAGAACGTTCACCTAATAACAGAATACTCAAATAGAACAGTCACTTACACTGTTTGGATAATAAAGGGTTCGTATAATCAAGATTCAAGTCTTACTGTATCACCTGGTTATGCCACCATTGCATAGCATTTATGGTAGCCTTTACCTTCTATAAATAATCCCATCCAAAAACAGCTTATAGCTGTAAAAAAATGCGCATCCAAGTAAAGCAGAGTTAACTGCGACAAAAAGTAATGATATCATAATGCGGCCATGTACGAGGTGTGCAAGTTGTAAAATTCATATTAGCTAATCAGATAATACAATGTTATTGTTAAAGTGTTAATGAGAACTATGTGCTGCTAGTTTATAAGTGTGTGAGCATCTTCATAAATGCCACACAAATTTAATTCTCAATAAAGCAATGTGTATAGATTCTCTGATAGCAATAAATAGTTTGAGTTTGGCCGCCTTTCCTGTATACGGCAATGCTACGAACAAAGGAAAGGTGGCCAAACTCAAGCTATTTATTGCTATCAGAGAATCTATACACATTGCTTTATTGAGAATTAAATTTGTGTGGCATTTATGAAGATGCTCACACACTTATAAACTAGCAGCACATAGTTCTCATTAACACTTTAACAATAACGTTGTATTATCTGATTAGCTAATATGAATTTTACAACTTGCACACCTCGTACATGGCCGCATTATGATATCATTACTTTTTGTCGCAATTAACTCTGCTTTACTTGGACGCGCACTTTTTTACAGCTATAAGCTGTTTTTGGATGGGATTTCAATACTTTTTGTTAGAATAAGCAATGCACTGTTGATAACAGTAGGTGAGTTTCCATGGTTTTGACAGAAACCCCAGATTACAGTGACAGAATATTAAAATATAACTGTAATTTTAGTGGCCAGGGCCGCCCACATGGAGGGGGGGGGGAATTTTCCCCCTGCCCCAGCCCAAAAGGGGTCCCTTGATTGCCTGTTTAAAGAAAGATCAATATACTCTAATAGAGCAGTCAGGATCTAGACCCTTCCTTGCCCCTGGGCCCCTCTTTAACTCTTTTCCCTGGGCCCCCTAATTTCTCTGGGCGGACCTGTTAGTGGCATGCAACTACAGTCAACTAACAACCATTTTAACTAGTAAACCCTTAATAACACTTTGCTTTCATCTTGTACTGCATTAAAACGATCAAAATACTCTATTAGAGCAGTCACAAAATAGCTGTAACACTGCAATCAATATTTAGCATAGTTACAACTTCTGCTTAGCATTGGATTGTATAGCTTAAATTACTAGCTACTTACACACTTTACAATATAAAAATATGGCACTTGTAGAAATGTGACTGTTCTATTAGAGTATCTCGATCTACTTCAAGCATTGACTAATTCAAGTGAAGAAGCTACGCCCCTGCCAAGAGATCTTGTGAAATGAAAGGAGAATAGTAAAGAAAAGGCAAGTATGTACAGAGACAATAGAGGGGCACGTAATTATGTCCTGTTGTAAATAAACGCCATTAAAATTTATATTACTACTAAATAAGCGCACCAGAATAGGCTTGTGAGGCTGTTGTCTCCAAGGTTGTCTCATTACCTGTCTTTTCGTGTTGAAGGGATTTAGTCACAATTAGTGAGTTTAATTATACATGTATTTGTGTTGTAAAACTTAATTGTAAAAAGGCGATTAGCACATATGTGACTGAATTTGACAAAACAAGGCTTCGACGCACAAAGCTTTGTTAGGAGATATGGCGATTTTAAGGAATCATTGTGTAATAACTTCCCAGTGCCTACAGCTGTGCAAACAAAATTTGCACCAATTGTTCATCTGTTCACTAGCTATCACTGAGTGGGTGTATACATTTCTTATACCCAAAATTTGCCTTGTTTTGAGCAGCTTTTTTCGAGCGAGTAATAATATCACAGATGGTAGTAATAGGGTGGGAGGGTGGGGGTGGACGGTGGTCTTAATATACGGGTATAAAATGAAGTAAGAAGACGATTGGAATCCAGAGGCCAATATACGGGTATAAAATGGAGTAAGAAGACGATTGGAATCCAGAGGCCAAGTTTGGGCCCTCCATGGCCCTCAAATTACTCCAAATTGACTGAGAACACTATTGGCGAGCTCTCTGTGAAGTTCCAGCTCACTACACACCATTATCACAAAGCCATGGCCATTTAATGGTGCCAATCTCACACTCGTGGCTTTGACAGGGTCGGAAGAAAGCTGCTACAGAAACCAGACTTGTCAGTGCTGAAGGAAGTACAGTGTGAAATATGATAGTGTATTAGACCAGCAATCCATTTCTGGTAAAATCGTAAGTTGGATTTTGTGTGTGTGGAAGCCTGGTTTTGTGAAATCCGGTCACATATCATGATAAACATGTATTTGTCACAGTAGAGTCTCTCATGATTATTAGACATTGGACCAGGGTAAAAAATTTACTGCTATATTTAGAGGTTGTAGCATTTAATATATCTTAGTATCTTAATAAATAATCCTCCATGATCACTAGTCACTAATAGTACAGTGAAAGCTGGTCATTATTCAGGCCGTAGGGACAAAAATTTTCTGACCTAGCTTTTTAAAGAGGTGGCTGCATTTTGCGCCTTAAAAAAGGTAAGAAGCATACTGTTCTAACTGGCTATAGAGATGGATTTAGTGTGTGACAACATACGAGACAGTGAGTGCTGGCAGCAAGGGGGCAGCCAATCTGTTAGAGCACCAAAGGCACTGCTTCAGACTTAGGCAGTTGGCTGTCAGCCCAAAGTGTAAAAAGTTTCACTATTGGTCCTTATAAGCTCCTGATGAAGAAAGTGATGAAGTCATTATCCATAGGATATATTTTTCACATAACACAGCATTCCAGTGGTTTAGTGGTGACCACAACACTGCCTGAGTTAAACTGTGGTGAGATTTGAGACTACCGGAAGCCCTGGAATGCCTTCAACACATGAAATACCAAATATCTAATGCCTGGCTTTCATCCACAGTGGACCTGTCTTGGTGGCCACTTGTACAGAAGGGAAACAGCTGCCACACAGTCTTTCGAGCGAGCAGCTAGTTTCCACACCCCTTAATTATCAATTTGTAAAATCTTGAGCAAAATTGTGTGTACAAGCAAGTGCGATGTTGTGCATTGGCAGTGCTGTGTATATGGTTGCTGCCTAGCAGTGACACATCACGAGTATTGAAGTCACAATGTGTTACTGTATCATCCATCTCTGAGTGTGTCATTTTGTGTAGAGAGCAATCTTCCACAAGTGACCTGCAGGTTTCAGTGTATATTGTTAACCATTAATATTGTTCACCATTGTGAACTGTATGTACAGTGATACCTCACTTAGCGGCCACCTCTTTAATAAGACCACCTCATTATATTGGCCACCTCTAGTAGATCCCAAATATAGCTAAGCAGTACTTTATGGCCTCATTCATAAGGCCACCTTGTTATTCAGGCCAAATTTTTGGTTCCACAGCTGGCCATATTAATGAGGTTTCATTGTACTTATGTAAATTTTTATTTTTCGTAACTTTTCTTCAGGTTTACAGATGGGCACTATGAAGCATTGTTGAATGGTCCGTACATAATGTGGTGACTTGAAATGCTAAAACAGTACGTAGCATGTCTTGTATGTACATGTAATGTGTTGTAATGTGTCCACACATCTTAGAAATAAATATAAATGTATTCTCTATACTCAGTTCTATTGTGCCACTGGGTCATAAGTGGGTTGAGTATGGATCATCCAGGACATTTGGGTCACATTTTGTCCTGGCCAAGTGGATCTCATCCACTGACAGAATATACAGATCAGATCATGTGTATAAATTACGGTGGAACTTGTTTATTGCCACCTTCACTCAATAAGCAGGTAACAGTGTATAAATTCTCAATTGGAATTCGCTTTTCAAGAGAGGTTGTCTTTCTATACTGGTGGCCATTAAGACAGGTTGTACTGATAGAGTGTACATACTAGAGATGCAACAATATCCTCCACTTAGTGTCGTTTGATAGTGGAGACTATGTATTGTTGCATTTAAATACTATGCTATTATATTGCAACTCTAGCACGTATATATAACAGGAATGTTTGTTAACTGTTTAGACATACTGGAGCCACACCCATTCATCTGGATTCTACAAATGGAGTCATACCAACTTGTCATCATACTTACGTGTTACTCCCATTGTGCTTGGATTGGATGAATATACATGCCGTCATGTGAGACTTGCTACCATGGCGGGCCAATGGAAATACATAGCTGTTATATTACAGTAATTATTGTACAATTCTTACATTATATTGTTGTGAAAAGTGTTTGGCATTCATGTGTCCTCTGTATGTTGTAATTACATGTATAATTTTTGTGTGGGGGTGCTATAAAATGTAATAATGCATGGTGACAATTAGCTAGCTACATGTGCTAATTACTCGCAGCTTGTGTCAAAATCTGGTAACCGCAGTTGTATTGTGTCATTCTTTAAGCCGCGCCCTTAGAGGGACAAATTACGTCACGGTGGGGGCGACTAAATTTGATAAAAACGAACGATGGTATGCAGCACCATAGATTATATCTGTGGACTATAATCTATGTCAGCACACTTCTTTGTGGCTTTATGCACTGATTAACTACATAGAGCGCCATTTCATCAATACCCAGTGACCGCAGTTGTGCTCTGCGTCATTCTTTAAATTCCGAGTAAAATTCTTAGAGAGCAAATTACGTGGGGGCGACTAAATTCAAACTAGCCATTCTCGAAAACATACGTTTCAATCTAAACGAAACTTTTAGAACAGTTTAAAGACACATTGCCCTACATGCCAAGCGAGTAATGCGGAAAACAACAATCTGGGTTTTGTATTTGGCCTCTAGGTCGACTGAGGACGACTGAAACTTCGTTTGGTGCTGAAATTACGACTGTGGGTAGGCATTCCAGTATCCGAGATTTTTTAATAAAAAAATTATCCGTATAGTCCCCAATAGAACCCTGGCACAAAATGACAACTCGTGTTTAACTAGGGATTGCTCCGTTGTCCGAGCTCCAATGAGGATGAAAATCGCTGTGGGGTTTGTCCACACGCTGATCATCATGAAAATCTTAGTTTTATCGTGCGCGTTATATATAAGTAAGTTTTGTGTTGTTTTGTAATCTTTTCAAGCCTTGTAATGTTTGTAGAATACTTTAAAACTTAAAAAAACGTACTGTCGGGTGAAAGGTAGTCACTGGTGGTTACTTTAAAGTCCGTAGTTACTTCACTCGGGTTAGCGATTTTCAGCTCCAGAGCAATTTTCTGATGGCTGTGTCATCAGCTCAAAAGTATAAACCACTTCAAAGTCGGTATAACAATGCCATAATTGAAACCACAACTCCACCTTAGGTATTGTTGCATCCTTGTGGCACCTCCACTTTAGTTGTTTACCTACATAAGTTGTTAACTTGATGTTTTTACCAACTTGAGATAGCCACTTACCTATGGGTATACACCATAGTATTGAGAAGTGTGCAGTAGGTGAAGCATTTTTGCTCACCACAAAGCATACAAAGATTGCTGAGATCCAATAAGACCTGAAGTTACTCTCATTACATGTACAAACTTGCAGCTAGAAACAACTGCAGTTTCAAGATAGTCCAGATTGCTAGATGGCTCCCTGATTCAATTGTGCCATTTTCCCCTTTAAAATGTATGGGAAGCCCCGGAGAAAAAATGTCCTTTTTTTTCAGTTTTTAAGCACTGTGCATGCCAAAGTAGCTAATTCCAATCCAACAAACTATATATTTCTGAGATCGGCAATCAATACTCTATCTACTGAGCACATAAAAAGCCAGTTTTTCCAAAATTTAAAAATCGGACTGGAGTGCCTACTGTAGGATAATCATGTATGGTGAAATCGATGATGTGAATCTTGAGGCGATTGAGTGAATACTGAAGCGATAGCAGGGCAATCAATGTTTGGAATGCACAAAGGAACGCAAGGCATACACCTGCGGTTGCGTCTAACCGCATGCGATTAAAAAAAATATATATATATATTTTTAAATGAAACTTCCCCTTTGATGTCGGCAATCTCGATCACGAAGCAATCGGCATGGATTTGCTTCACTGCTTGTGTGGTAGTTACTAGTGACACGATGAGTTCAACTCTAGAGTTTCAGAGGGATAGCGTAAGTGGCGGGTGAGTTACAGGACGGCCGAATTTGACAACGTTCGTTCCTGTAAAATCCTCACGTAGTGGTCGCGTCATTTATTGTCTGCGGCGCGCGTTTCTGCTTTACTGGCCGCGCGACTCACTGCCGTGAGTCTTGATTGAGTTTGGTAACCTTCCATGTATATGGCAATGTTATGTACAATGGAAAGGCGGCCAATCTCAAAATATTTATTGCTACTAGAGAATTTTACACTTTGCTTTATTGATTACCATGTACTTCACAGATTAGCATTCAGCAGGAGGTTCACAGATGATGGCACAAATCCCTCTCCTTTCAACCCAATAAGTGAGATGTAGGAGGTTGCCAATCATTTCTTTAGTGTCAACACTTTTCCATTACTACTGCTGGGTTGACTTAACTAATGGCAAAACAAACAGTAGATGTGTTCCCAGGACCTCATCAGTTATCATGCAAAAAAAACTACTGGCCAGACTATTGCTATCACACAATCACCGCCACCCACTAAACTATGTACACATATGGGCACAAAAATTCACACCCACGCACGCACCCACACACACACCATAGGTGTAGCCATGGCCAGGGTGGGCATGAGCATGCATTGCCCTACCATTGCAGTTCCTTTCCCATCCATCATGGCAGAGCAGACACAACCCTGTGACAGCAATATGGCACGTACCACATTATGATTTTACCAAAGGCCTGAATTCATGATTGACATCACATGATATATTTAGGAGAAATCTCACGGAAAGCCCTTTTTACACCTCAAGTAAATTTATGTTTATTTTGTACATACTGTAACTCTTCATTTGTAGCATTGTGTAATGGACTGAAATATATAAGAGCGAAGTGTAATGGCCACCATTCAATCTTGATTAGTTGGCCTTGACATTTCAGTTCAACTGTGCTTTAGTCTACTACAGAAAGTGATGCACACCCAAGGCACATAGACTGCCAGTGGAAAAGAAGAAAATTCTGCTCCATACATTTATGATATATGCCATGAGGGTTGGATGGAACAGGAAATGGAGAGAAAATCAAGTCATTGTGAAGAGTTCTAACTGTATTTATATAGATACTATATCTGTGCAAAGTGTACATTTGGTACAACTCAGTGGGACCAAACTTAATTTGTTACTAAGAAGTAGGCCTGAGCCAAATATACTCAAAATTTTGCCTAAAATGCTTTCATGAATTTTCCAAAATATTTACCTATTATGCACTTCATGCAGTGTCCCTTCCTAGCTTAACAACATTCAAGAATGTGTTGGAAAACTCTGTGATGTAAATTCCTTATGTTGTCAAAGTTGGCTTTATGCCATAGGAAGATGTTTCTTTCTATTTTCTTGTGGTGTGGTACAGTATTCGGTCATAAATCCTGAATCATTCATCGGATTTGCACCAACTTTGATACTAGGATTTGCCTTTGGACTCCCTTTCTTTGTGCCAAATTTCAAGGCGATCAGAGTACGCATTTGCATTTTTATATAGCAATTTTTGCAAGTGCGCGAAAAGACGAAGAAAGAAGGGAAAAAAAACTAAGAAAAAATCGAAACTTTGGCAGCTCGTGTCTTGGAAATGGCTGGAGCGATTTCCTTCAAATTTGGAATGTAGACTCCCCTAGCTAGCGGCCAACTATGTAGCATATTTGATTCCAATCGGATAAGGGATTACCGAGATACAAAGGTGTGAAAATGTTGTTTTCTTCCTGTCAATATACCCACGGTGTGGCGCGCCGGATTCTTGGGCCGCACGACAATAGATGGCTGACAACTTTTGATGCTATTCAACAGCAGCAGTCTTTTCACTGCTGCACCATATTGCCTTAAATTTGCATTCCCATATGTTCAGTTGCAATACATTCTTTTTCCTTTTTGATCATAACCTTATGTCCATCCGGACTTGGTAATGGAGGTGCAGAAACAAAGGGCCTTAAACCTAAATAACAGTTACAAGATAAAACACTAACAAAATTTCTAGACTTTATACTTTTTGTTACCATTATAGACAATATGTAGTATCTGTACTTGTACTCCACAAAAATGTAGTATTAGTGTAAGGAACTGTAAGTCACACACCACAATAAGTCACGCAGTTCCCACTTCTAGGAATCATAGAGTTTTGGGCTTACTTTCCCTTCAAAATCACTCAAAAAAACAGCCTTAATCATCCCCCATTCCCCCCACAAAACAGTACGTGTTGGTATTGGCTATATAAGCATAACCAAGCCCAAAAGTGCCTTCAGAGAAATTCCAAACCCTTTCACCAAGTTTTTATGGAATTTTAAAAATGTTTTATTTAACTGAATTTTCTGCTATCTGATCAACTGATTCCTTAGCTATGCATAACTCAACAATGCATAGGGATCATAAGGGTACGGGCTTGACTTTTGCACTATTATTTAGATGTCATGCACTTCTTCCCAAGAAGTGACTTTTGTTGTAAAATAGCACATATTGACAAAGATTTTACATTATGCAATTACATCATATAACATAGAAACGAAATAGATAGCCATCAGCAATAGACCTACTGCAGCTGGCGCATTCACTCTAGCTTTGCCAGCTCTTTGGTTTATAATGCTTATAAACGGCAACAAGTGAGCAGTGCTACTGTTAGGCAGAGAAAATACAAACTTTCAAAGGCTTCGCATATGTGTTTTAAAAAAAAACAAAACATAACAAACAGTTAAATAGACTACTAACTAGACTACAGTCAACAGTGTATATCCAGTAGTGACTGTTGGAATTGCATGGATATTACATAATATTACACATATCTAATTCTGAGAAGTGCTAATGGATTAACAAATAATATTCAAGTGCTATCATCCATGTAACTACCTTACCACAAAGTTGTTTACAACATTACCACACTTTATTGGTATAAGAATAACTTTGAGGACCCACTTCTTCCTGGAATATCCTTACCATCATATTATTCATACAGTGATGTAGTATCTGTGCTTGTACTCTAAAAAGTTTATGCAGTAAGGGACTGTAAGTCATGCACCACAATAACCCACTTTTAGTACAGTATTTTAGGGATCATGGAGTTTTGGGCTTACTTGCCCTTCAAAATCACCCCAGAAACAGCCGCAGGTTTCCTCCAAAACAGCTTGGCCATATTGGTTCAGCATAACCAAGCCCAAAAATGCATTCAGAACAAACCCAAACTCTTCCAAAAAGTTCTATGGAATTTTAATCTTTTTCTATTTAACTGAATTTTCTACTAATTGGCTACCTGATGCCTTCAGCTAAGCATAACTCAAAAGTGGATAATTAAAAGCTACGGGCTTGATTTTTTACATCGCTTCGTCCCACAATGTGCCTCTTAGCCAACCGCAGTATGTACAATACACTCATCATGGACTTACATTTTTTCTCCTTTGTGTCCGAGTTCTTTTCACTGACAACTCAAGGTGTCAATTCATGGTAGGGAAATATGGCTTCTTTACTATTCCCTTGTTTCACTACCCTTTTATTCTCACATCCAACTTTCATTTTATTTTCCTTTCTATACTTGTTTGTTTACGTACTTTTTTATAACATTGTTATGACTAATGACCCTGCACATTCCACATCAAAAGAAGGATGGCGCCAGAAATACCATAATATTAATTTCTCATCTGAACATGTGTCCCAACAATCAATTACTGAAAAATGAAGTGGCCATTATGCTTGATCTTCAGCTATGTTCCGCCTGTTAAGCGGCTGTTACTCAGCGATACAAATGTATGAGAAGTGTCTCTGCAATCACTAACTTAATAGCTACATACCACCAAATTTGTGAAATAAGAGAGGTTGCTTATACCTGCAGATAAATGTACTAATGGCATTTAACACTAATTCAGTCCATTACTATATCTGCAGGCATAGGCAACCCCTCTTACAATGCTTCACTAGTTTTTTTGCTATTCCCTTGTTTTACGACCTTTTTTATTTCAACTCTAATCAAACGTAAAATACTTGTACTTTTATTATTCTACACAATTGCAACATACAGTTACAATTGAGATAACTTTGACAATGCTACGTCAATGTTATCATTTCCAATACCTCTTTAGTGCCATAAACAAAGTGCAGCGGTTATGTCAACTCTTACATATGCAGTAAATCTATAGTACAAAGCATGGTAAGTTTAGACTAGGGCTCCATATAGGCACCAAGTGATTATAGCAGAATCTGTGATATCAATGTTAAAGCAGAAGACACCTACATTTTTGACTTATATTAGAGATTGGTTATTCGGTTATGCAAAAAATAGCTGATAACTGGAATAACTGCTTGGTCATCTGGTTTACCTGGTAAGGTTTTACTGCACTACAACAAATCTGTCTTTTAGATAATCATAAAAGGGATCGCTGTTGCAGTTACAATACAGTGCACATCAAGAGTTTATAATAAAATAATATAGTATTATTAACTCTTGGTGCACACTGTATTACCTACCTAGCCTCGTATAGCCAAGCTACTTTTTCTTTTGGGTGTGCACAGGCGGGAAAAGTAAGGTCTGGTACAATGACTATATAAAGCATTTTAATGGAAAAGCCCTGTATTTCATATCCCTATTAACAAGCAATGCATGTTCCGCTATTAATTGCAATGTTTCGTAGCAATCTGAAAGCTTTAAAGAAGATGCCTAGCCATTCAGTGTAAAGTGCTATTAGTCCTCAAGTGGATATCGATTGCATAGAACAAGATATTAATTCATCTTGACAAAAGGTGTTATAAATGGCAGGTACATCACTTGTTAACAAGGTTATGAAGTTTAGGGCTTCGCCAATCAATGCTCACTGAAAACTAGTGAAGGTCTGAACAGGATTTCTATTGTCATTGTACCAAACCCTAGCTACTTTTCCCATCCACACACAAAAGAAAAAGTAGTGGTGTGGCTATGCGAGACTACTACCTACCCATATCCATTTGATTATTCATTGTTACTACACTTGTCTCAATACCTGTAGGGCTAAGTTGTGTATTAGACAGCATTAATGAAGTTGTCAGTATGCTCAATTGTGCTGATGATGCCAGCAAAGAATTTGTCATGGAACTTTTTGGAGATATATGGTAACTATACTGTATGATTAAACACATACATAGCTTTCCCCAATATTGTACAGATTAGTATTATGTATGTAGTGGACTATCTGTGTCTGTATACTCAATAAAAATATATCAGTATCTGGTTACTACAAGTTTAAATTATAAACTGTATTATTACACCAATAAACTGTTGGAATGATATAAACAACTTTGTGGTAAGGTAGTTATGTGGATGATAGCACTTGAATATTATTATTTCTACATTTATTATGTAATATCCACACAGTTTCATTATTCACTATTGATCATCCTGTATGCTCACTCCCCATATAGCTACATACTATCACATTTGGCATAAATTTCCACTACAGTCTATAATACATCACACAGTCACTGCCTCACACTCCATGTTATATTGGTTATGGAGTATGCCACTAAGTATGGTACATACCTGTATCTGTCTCCTGTCAGGAAATATCTGTTATGTGATGTTGTGACAATTAATGGTGTACATACATAACATTGCCAAAATCTGAAATGTCACCATCAATCCCACATGAAATCACATGATCTACCAACTGCACATAGATTCTAGAAAGGCTGCTACTACTTTCTCAAAGTCTAATAAAGCTGCTTTAGGCATTAGTAGAATACGGGTGATTGCAGATAAACTAGAGATTGTATTGATTGGTGTGTTGGTGAGTGTTCATGCGTGATTTTTTGCATGGAAAGCCATCTTTAGGACATAATGTTCATTCTTAGATAAAAGGAATTTAATCATTTAGGTAGCTATGCGAGTAAATTTTCACTGAAGATGGAGACATTTATGACCTTTTAAGTATACGTAATTGGGAATTGGGAGCTCTAGATGGACCACAATGCAACAAAACACACATTTCATGTATATGTAAAGTTGCTAGCCACTGTAAGCCAATAACATTGTCTGAAGTCACTACAGTGTCCTCAAATGCCTCTAGGGCAAAGTATAAGCCTTGCCTCTGCTACAGACATCTATCTCCAGAAAGCAGAACTGGATTTAATGTGAAAATAGCTAGCCAGATAGTGTAGCTATATCCCATGATGGAGTTATTTATTTTGTGTAAGAAGTGTAGCAACACAAGACTTCATTGCTAGTTAGTGTTTGTAATTATTAGGCCAGTTATAGATTCATCACTTTTTGTCACATAAAAAAGAAGTTATCAAATCCAGTGTGGATGATTTAACACTAACTACAGAATGTCAAGTAAGTAAGACACAAACTTGACAATTTTTTTAAAAAGAATTTTATATTTCCAGCTACAAAGTCTATACAGGCATCATGAATGTCATTACTGACAGTAATGACAATCAAAGATGATTACCTATACAACTGCCAGCATGGAAATTTTAGTCTAGCTAATACTTTAAATGTAAGAGGCATAATGTTGTATGTATGTGTGTATTTGTTTTTCTGCATCCACATGATCAAAATGTCTTATAGTAAAAGCATTTACTATGTGAAAGCCGAAGGCTGTATAAAACCTGTGTTAAACTTCACAATGGTAGCTAACCTGTATTAAATCTCATCAAAAATATCTTACTGCAAGCTCGTTTGATTAATATCCTATTTGCTGAAAGGATAGAGTGCCTTTGATGGATTTATGTTGTGCAGATTACTACAGATTACTAGTATAGACAGTAAAAATTGTATAGGAATAAGTTAAGTTGGTGCCTCTCTCTTTCCTCCCACCCTTACATTTCCTGTAAAAGTGTACCATCTGTTGCATTATACTCCTTTCTGAACATGTAATGGAGCTAAACCACACATGTATGCTCTCGACACCTTTACTGTCACCACTAATCATATGGTTAGCTGAAATATTATTCCTCTTGAGAAATTTTTATAGTTGTTATCTCAGGGCTCAGCTCAACTTGTACATACTATAGTACTATCAACCTGTATAGCGTTGCATCCATATAAAAGTTGTATACTGTTTAATTTTAAGCACCTACTGTACACTTGCACTGATATCTACGAATGTACTAACTACCGTGGTATGTGTATACAATGTAAGTACCTACTCCAGTGTTTATAGTGTTGTAATTGACCAATTGTCATTGTTACTACTCTAAGTGAAAAAATGGAAGCTACTTATAGCTACATTAAATATCTGTATTTCAGGTAGTTACAATGGGCCATGAATTCCATTATTGATTCAATAAAGGTGCTGGAATATTGTAAACAACTTTGTGGTAAGGTAGTTACATGGATGATAGCACTTGAATATTATTTATTAGTCCATTAGCACTTCTCAGAATTATAGTTATATAATATTATGTAATATCCACATGATCAGTAAAAATTGACGTTCAATATTCTCACATGCTCCCCACACTCTATCACATTTGGTACACATTTCCGATATACAGCCCTGTATAGTGTATACAATAATGACTACAATACAGTAAATTATACAATCACTACCTCATCACACAATATTCAGAGTACCGACATTAAGTTTTTGTTATGTGAAGATGAAACTGTATTGTATATGCAATATAATTATCGTGATAGAGAACATAGCAGGATTAGATAAGTAAGATGACCAGAAATAGTCCAGTACCACTTAATTAAAACCTACATTCAATTCTAAAGCTGTGTAGATGTATTAGAGTTGTGGCTTTACTAGCTGTACTTTTAGTGGAGTATGCACAAGTATAACCTGTAGAGACCTACAATCGGGTATCGGTTAATTATTGGTAAAACAGGGTAAAATATATCGAATATCGGTTTTCCCTAAAAGGTGGGAATCGGTACCGCACTAAAATGCAGTAGCCTCACTTTTATCAAACAATCAATATTCAGATGTATAAAGCAAATACACAAACATAAGTAACTTAAGTTTAGCATATAATAGCTATAGCCATGGCCCATTGTTATTTGACAGCTATATCGGTGTCATTTAGATTATACGATATTATTTTCATTGATATAATATTATAGTAAATCTATTTTCAGGGCGCTACCAAACCATTTGAATTTTGTAAATAACTTTGTAGTAAAGTAGTTTCTTAGATGATTGCACTCAATATCATTATTTCTTACTTGATTAACATTTCTCATAACTATAACCATACCCACAATTCAAGCAGTCACTCAGAGCTGACGTGTATATAAAAGTTTAAGTTACAGTTCATAGCTATAAACACATCACACTTTCTGAGTATTATATGCTTTAGTGATAAATTGCTCCCCTTCTAGCTATAGTATTGACTATAAAATTATTGTATGTTTACAAAATGTTCACTATAATACACACTTTAGTATTCTTATATGCATGTTAACCCTTACGTAACTCTATAGTACAAAATTGCAGTAGTTGAGAGCAAATAACTGTAATAAAACTGACCTTCAATTCAAACTCCTATTATCCTATTACTCCTTTGTTAATAGCAGCCACTGTTGATATCACTTTGATAAGTTTATATATTTTGTGTTTGCGTGTGCGTGTGCATGTGTGTGTGTGTGTGTGTGTGTGTGTGTGTGTGTGTGTGTGTGTGTGTGTGTGTGTGTGTGTGTTAACCTTTATGTACGAGTGTAGTACTTCATTACCCTTCAGTAAAGACTTGTAATAGACAGTAGAAAACCACAAGTATTAGCACTTACAACTGTACATTGCATGGCTTTGCAGCTATCATATTTACAGTCTAGGGTTGTTAGGGGGAACCTTTCCCACAAAAATCTCAGACGCACCCCTTAAAATTGTGAGTGATTACTACACTATACTCAGGTTAAGCTTGTTTTCAAAATGACACACTAAAAACTTATCAAAACTGCTCTCAGATTCAATCTTAGAGTCGGTTATATGTAAAACTTTTCCTAGTTAAAAATTGCAAACACAACATTAAAATGCTCACAGATCCAGTATCAGATTAATTTTAAAAATCTCCTAGGGGGTAGTCTGTATACAACTAGCAAAAATTCATGCATATAGTGATGGCTATTAAATATCTGAGAGCCCAAGTTTACCCAGTTTAGAAAAAAATAGCATGCTTAACTCTCAAAATTGTTCCTTAACTTTCATCTCAGAAAGCATAATTTTGTAAAATTCTACCTTCAATTGGCATGCACAGCTAACTCAAATACCCCCCAGATTTAAACTCAGAAAGCCAGATTTGAAAAAAAAAACTTCCTGTTTTGCTATAACCATGAAAATGCCCTAGTCTACCAACCATGAAACATATTATCTGGCTTCACCCAATCACAAACGCAGCACTCGTGACACAGCCTTATATGATTAACCTGCAAGTGTTTGGGAACTGTTCCAACTGCTTTACATTGGACAACTATATAACAGCTAGAGTTTCACCTGGTCACCCCCCCCCCTTCCCCCACCCCCTCCCACACACTAGTGCTGTACACCGGTGTCCAATTAACCGGTTATTAACCGGTGTTGTCTAGGTCAGCCAATAACCGGTTAAGAAACCTTTAAACCGGTTATTGCCCACCCACTTGGTAAACCATAAATTACCCCTGCTGACAAGTGTTAACATCATAACATAACCTCAAAGAATGTGTAAATATGTAATTGTAAAAACTGTTATTGCAAGACAAGATGTTGATGGTTACTTTGGTACCACCCTAAATCTTTCAGCGGGCTTGTTGACTCGCATTATGTCTGCCAATATACAAACAAACCAATTAACCGGTTATTGCCAATTATTGGTAGGCAATTAACCGGTGATAAAAATTTTGTAGGTGTACAGCACTACCACACACACACACACATACACACACACACACACAAATTCTTGATTCCCACCAAAGGAGAAATCCTAGAATATACACTATGACTATAGTACTACCCCACTGTAAATGAAAGTGTCAATAAGGAACTGATTATTATGGTACATAGACTTAGGGACATTCCAGTATGCTGCACTGCTCAAAAATTTACTTAATATGCTTAAATTAATAAAATGTGGGCATCAATTAGACGTTGTTCAAAATCAAGCTCTTCGTTTTATCGTCAAAAGTGACTACAGTCTTCGTTATGACGGAGTATGTCGCACCCGTTCAAGCGAGATAGACAACCTGACATCTCCCCACCAGCCAAGGAGGGCAAAACAATTCACTACGCGTGTGTTTCGTGCAGCGAGAACGTTGAAAATGACTGTATCAGTTGTGACTGGTGTGGACAGTGGGAGCACAGTAAATGTGCTGGCTTAACTGAAGATGAGCTGAAGGTACTTTTTAACATAAACTCGCGTGTCAAGTTTTTCTGTAAACTTTGTCAGCCAAAAGTTGAAGTAGCGTTTAAATTTTTTGATGACATTCAGGAAAAACAGAACTCAATAGCTGCAAAGATGAATGTTATAGAAGAGAAGTTGACTAAATCTGTAGCTGACCTTAATTCACGATTTGAACAGTTTAACAAACAACTCACAGCTGCTGCCACCCAGCCAACAGCCTTGCAAAGCAAGGGAACACAAATGTCAACAGTAACCCCACAGAATTCAAGTGGTACATACAATCAGCCTGCACCTGTTAGCAAATTTACTGTGTCAAATAATTTTACAGATCGTAAATTCAATGTTGTGGTGTATGGTATCAAAGAAAGTCCTACTGGCACCCCGAGAAGTAGTCGTACCAAGTCAGACATTGATTCCTGTGTTAACATCCTGAACAAAGCTAATGGTGACATTAGTGATCTTTCTATTAGGGACTGCTTGCGTCTGGGAAAGTTTAATTCATCTAGAACCAAACCAAGACCTCTACTAGTGAAACTATCTCGTGCTTTTGATGTAGCCACTGTCTTATCCAATAGATCTAAAATCCCTGAAGGCATACAAATCAAACCTGATATGAATAAAGAGGAAAAACTAAGAGAGCAAGTATTACTAAAGGAGCGTTGGAGCTTGATTTGTTCCGGAACTGACAAAAAACATATTAAAATTCGTCGTGCCAAACTCTATGTTAAAGGCCAAATTTATGGTGAAGTCATTAATTCAACTTTCATACCTAATCCCAGAACTGAATCGTTGAATTCTTCCAGCGACAATTCTACTATGGAAGTTGGAAATGGATCCACATCCAACAATGATACACCTACATATTATGTCCAACCATTTACTAACAAATGTCGGATGTACAGACCCTAAATGTCAAACAGTGTCAAGAATATAAACTCTTTTTCCTTCACTGTAAATTTATGGCACTTGGCTAATGTTTTGTAATTATGATTAATATCTGTGCGTTACAATCTTTTGTAGATTTCTGCACAGTACTTATATAATAATAATAATAATAATAATACTCAATGTTTACCTATTATGCTCAATATTTACCTATTATGCTCAATATTAATATACCCCAATTCCCAAATTTTTCTAATAATTTTGCGCTTTATAAGAAAACAGTACGTGGTTGAAGCACAGACTTGTCAAAATGCATGTCACAGAAAAGATCAATATACTTTAATAGAACAGTCAGCTACCTGTTAATTTTATTGCAATTACTGACTGTTCTATTAGAGTATATCGATCTTTTGTGTGATATGTATTTTGATAAGCAAGACTTTATAGTACTACATAAGTTTTCTGCCTATTATGTTAGCATTATATTTAATACTTTCAGGTACCTGTTATGCTCATTATTATGCCAGTATAATTAGTGGGTCCCTATTAACATAGTCGTTTAAAAGTTCACTGCTTAGTAAAATCAAATTGGTGTATAGGTCTAATTAGCTATCAGGTCTAGAATCTGAAGTAGTAATGTACATGTTTTCCACAAACATGTTTATAACTATCATTGACTGAATGTGTACATTTATCATGACATCATCAGTGTGACATCATATCCTCTTTGAAGCTATAAATATCAGTAACGGAAATGGAAAGTTAGTATTTTTGTTACCTGTCGATACAAGCATGGAACTCTTAAAAATTTCCATAGCTGCTGTTGCTCTGCTAGTGTGTTTGTTCAGCCAAATTGAAGGAGACAGTACAGTGATGCCTGATAGGCAATCTTGGAACAGTGATGATGAAGACTTTGCTGGTGGTGGAAATGAGAGAGGTCAGGATACACTTCCCTGCTGTGTATCTAGAAACTTTACTTTTCATTCAATTGCTGACATTCTAAATAACATCTCCAGTGATAACACCATTGTCAACATTACAACTGATGTTGTGTTGTCCTCTATTGTGACATTAGAAGATCTTGAAAATATCATGATAATAGGAAACAGAAATCCTGTTGTAAAGTGTAATGTTATCGATGTTGGTGCAGTAAAATTCATCTCCTGCAAGAATATAACCATAGAAGGTATCCAGTGGGAGGGGTGTGGCTCTAAAGATTATCCAGGAATTGAATTCTACAACTCATCCAATGTTTCATTTGAAAGATGCTCATTCCATAACTCCAAAGGAAGTAGTGTTTTACTTTCACAAGTGTCCGGAAATGTGTACATTAACAATTGCAATTTTACACACAAAATTAAATACAGTGGACATGGAGCGGCTCTACATTATTCACCAAATACTAATAGACATGGTCAATACAAAATGGTGATCCAAAATAGCCAATTCATTTCCAATATAGCCACACAAAGTGTAGTTTATATTGATGGTTCAGGTAGCTGGATCACTGGTCATGCTTGTTTACAAGACAATGTGTTTATCAACAACACAGGAGTACCAATTTTCACTTCACATACTAATCTTCATATTAGAGGTAGTGTGTTGTTCAAGGGTAATACAGCAAAGTCTGGTGGAGGAATTTATAGCAGGAACTCCACTGTCATATTTTGTGATAAGTCTGATGTAAAATTTATTAATATCTCTGCTGCAGATAATGGTGGATCTATTTATCAAATTCATTCCTTGATGATCTTTTGGGCAAACTCAACAGTGACATTTAAGTACAACCATGCAAGGTATAATGGTGGTGCCATATTCAGTTGTAATTCCAGTATCACATTTGATGGTAACTCAACTGTAACATTTAACAATAATACAGCCACACATGGAGGAGCTGTATCTTGTGAGTCTTCATCTCATATCACATTTGATGGTAACTCAAGTGTAGCATTTAATAATAATGAAGCCAGTATTGATGGAGGAGCTGTATATGGCTGGCCTTCATCTCGTATCACATTTGATGGTAACCCAAGTGTAACATTTAATAACAATACAGCTAGATATGGAGGAGCTGTACTTTGTCGTGATTTATCTCATATCACATTTGATGGTAACTCAAGCGTAACATTTAATAATAATGAAGCCAGTGATTTTGGAGGAGCTGTACTTTTTTATGATTCATCTTATATCACATTTGATGGTAACTCAAGTGTAACATTTAATAATAATACAGCCAGATATGGAGGAGCTGTATATTACAGGACTTCATCTAATATCACATTTAATGGTAACTCAAGTGTAACATTTAATAATAATGAAGCCAGTGTTGCTGGAGGAGCTGTATATTATACCAGTGATCATGAAGGAGCTGTATTATCTCATATTACATTTGATGGTAACTCAAGAGTAACATTTAATAATAATGAAGCCAACTATGGAGGAGCTGTACATTGTGTGTCTTCATTTCATATCACATTATTTGATGGTAACTCAAGTGTAACATTTAATAACAATGAAGCCAGTGATGATGGAGGAGCTATATTTTGTAAGTTTTCATCTCATATCAGATTTGATGGTAACTCAAGTGTAAGATTTCATTATAATACAGCCAGGGATGGAGGAGCTGTATCTTGTGTGTCTTTATCTCATATCACATTTGATGGTAACTCAAGTGTAACATTTAACAATAATACAGCCACACATGGAGGAGCTGTATCTTGTGTGTCTTCATCTCATATCACATTTGATGGTAACTCAAGTGTAACATTTAACAATAATACAGCCACACATGGAGGAGCTGTATCTTGTGAGTCTTCATCTCATATCACATTTGATGGTAACTCAAGTGTAGCATTTAATAATAATGAAGCCAGTATTGATGGAGGAGCTGTATATGGCTGGCCTTCATCTCGTATCACATTTGATGGTAACCCAAGTGTAACATTTAATAACAATACAGCTAGATATGGAGGAGCTGTACTTTGTCGTGATTTATCTCATATCACATTTGATGGCAACTCAAGCGTAACATTTAATAATAATGAAGCCAGTGATTTTGGAGGAGCTGTACTTTTTTATGATTCATCTTATATCACATTTGATGGTAACTCAAGTGTAACATTTAATAATAATACAGCCAGATATGGAGGAGCTGTATATTACAGGACTTCATCTAATATCACATTTAATGGTAACTCAAGTGTAACATTTAATAATAATGAAGCCAGTGTTGCTGGAGGAGCTGTATATTATACCAGTGATCATGAAGGAGCTGTATTATCTCATATTACATTTGATGGTAACTCAAGAGTAACATTTAATAATAATGAAGCCAACTATGGAGGAGCTGTACATTGTGTGTCTTCATTTCATATCACATTATTTGATGGTAACTCAAGTGTAACATTTAATAACAATGAAGCCAGTGATGATGGAGGAGCTATATTTTGTAAGTTTTCATCTCATATCAGATTTGATGGTAACTCAAGTGTAAGATTTCATTATAATACAGCCAGGGATGGAGGAGCTGTATCTTGTGTGTCTTTATCTCATATCACATTTGATGGTAACTCAAGTGTAACATTTAACAATAATACAGCCACACATGGAGGAGCTGTATCTTGTGTGTCTTCATCTCATATCACATTTGATGGTAACTCAAGTGTAACATTTAACAATAATACAGCCACACATGGAGGAGCTGTATCTTGTGAGTCTTCATCTCATATCACATTTGATGGTAACTCAAGTGTAGCATTTAATAATAATGAAGCCAGTATTGATGGAGGAGCTGTATATGGCTGGCCTTCATCTCGTATCACATTTGATGGTAACCCAAGTGTAACATTTAATAACAATACAGCTAGATATGGAGGAGCTGTACTTTGTCGTGATTTATCTCATATCACATTTGATGGCAACTCAAGCGTAACATTTAATAATAATGAAGCCAGTGATTTTGGAGGAGCTGTACTTTTTTATGATTCATCTTATATCACATTTGATGGTAACTCAAGTGTAACATTTAATAATAATACAGCCAGATATGGAGGAGCTGTATATTACAGGACTTCATCTAATATCACATTTAATGGTAACTCAAGTGTAACATTCAATAATAATGAAGCCAGTGATAATGGAGGAGCTGTATATTATAGCAGTGATTTTGAAGGAGCTGTATTATCTCATATCACATTTGATGGTGACACAAGAGTAACATTTAATAATAATGAAGCCAACTATGGAGGAGCTGTACATTGTGTGTCTTCATTTCATATCACATTATTTGATGGTAACTCAAGTGTAACATTTAATAACAATGAAGCCAGTGATGATGGAGGAGCTATATTTTGTAAGTTTTCATCTCATATCAGATTTGATGGTAACTCAAGTGTAAGATTTCATTATAATACAGCCAGGGATGGAGGAGCTGTATCTTGTGTGTCTTTATCTCATATCACATTTGATGGTAACTCAAGTGTAACATTTAACAATAATACAGCCACACATGGAGGAGCTGTATCTTGTGAGTCTTCATCTCATATCACATTTGATGGTAACTCAAGTGTAGCATTTAATAATAATGAAGCCAGTATTGATGGAGGAGCTGTATATGGCTGGCCTTCATCTCGTATCACATTTGATGGTAACCCAAGTGTAACATTTAATAACAATACAGCTAGATATGGAGGAGCTGTACTTTGTCGTGATTTATCTCATATCACATTTGATGGTAACTCAAGCGTAACATTTAATAATAATGAAGCCAGTGATTTTGGAGGAGCTGTACTTTTTTATGATTCATCTTATATCACATTTGATGGTAACTCAAGTGTAACATTTAATAATAATACAGCCAGATATGGAGGAGCTGTATATTACAGGACTTCATCTAATATCACATTTAATGGTAACTCAAGTGTAACGTTCAATACTAATAAAGCAAGTGAAAGTGGCGGAGCACTGTACATTACCGACAATTCCACTGTGACTGTTACAGAACATTCAAAAGTTACTTATTCTAATAATGAAGGTACTCAGTATGGTGGAGCAATCTATTGTAGTGATGACTCCAGCATTACACTAGAAGGAAAACTTACAGTGAAGTTTATGAACAATACATCTCAATATGGTGGAGCCTTATCAATTCTACAATCAACATTTGTGGAAAATGCTTCAGTAAATTTCACCAGGAATGAGGCAGAGAATGGGGGAGCCATCTCTGTTGTGCAGTCTTCTGTAACATTTATGGATAATTCCCGTACAGAGTTTTTCAGTAATTCAGCTGCAGGAAGTGGTGGGGCCATGCATCTAACCAATCACTTCACTGTAAGTATATCCCATAATTCTCATAACACATTTTCCCACAACACTGCTAATCGCTTTGGTGGGGCCATGTATTGTGACCTGACAAGAAGTACTGAGAGTAAAATTACATTTAACACTACAAATATTACATTTCATAACAACACTGGCCTAACAGGTTCTGATGTTTATGTTGACATGCCAACATCATGTGATGAGATGTGTTTCAGCAACAGCATCGTTAGCAAAGGATATAATCATTTTGACGGAGTCATTAAAACATCTCCTAGAAAACTAAAATTTAATGACTCGGCAGTTACATGTATTGACAATGACAATGATACAAATTGTCAGATTTATCTAACAAGAAATATAATGCTAGGTCAGGAAATTATAAGGAGTGCTTGTGTAATGGATTATTACAATCAACCTACTGAATCAACACAATTTGTTCTGAGAAGTGAAGATCAAGATCATCATATTGCTGGATCAGACAATGTGTTAATATCATGTACAGTATTTGAAGGAGTGAGTATAAAGGGGATGAGAGTTATGGGGGCTACTAATTATACAATGACTATCACTTCATATGATGGCAGTACTTCTAACTTAAAGGAGTTTTCCACTAAGCTAATAATTGAACTATCACCATGTCACCCTGGTTTCCATTATGATAATAATAATACACAAACATGTGTATGCTACAATGATAGTGATGTTGTGTCTTGTTCTGGTAGTGCATCATCTATCAAAAGAGGTTACTGGTTTGGTATAGTTGATGATAAAGCTACAGTGACGATTTGTCCTAATAACTATTGTAATTTTGCTTGTTGTGAAACAGCTAATGGATTTTATGAACTTTCACCAGTCAGAACAAATCAGTGCATTTCACAGCGATCTGGTACAGCTTGTGGTGGTTGTAAGGAAGGCTATACTCTTTCATTTGATTCTATAGAATGTGTAAGTGTTGACACATGTACACCTGGACAAACAGTACTTGTGGTAACATTATCAATCCTATACTGGGTGGTGATAGTTATAATAGTGTTCATTGTGACATACTATCACATTGGGATTGGTTATTTGTATGCTATTACATACTATTACAGTGTGGTGGATATTTTGCTGAGTGAACACTTGTACTCATCACAAGGATTATTTACATTTATTAGCATTATGTCCAGTATTGCAAAAGTTACACCACAATTTTTAGGACAGCTCTGTTTAGTAACTGATATGAGTGGAATTGACCAACAGTTCATTCATTATGTCCATCCACTAGCTGTTGCCATTATCATTGTAGTAATCTGCCAATCAGCAAGAATATCATACAAGTTTTCATCATTCGTTAGTAGAGGAATTATCCATGTTATCTCTTTTCTTCTATTGTTATCATACACTTCTGTGGCAACAACTTCATTACTGATATTGAGATCACTGACATTTCATAATGTGGATAAGGTTTACACTTACCTGTCACCTGACATAGAATATTTACATGGCCGTCATCTACCATATTTTATTCTAGCAATAATATGCACTCTAATTATTGTAATTGGTCTGCCATTTCTACTTTTATTGGAGCCATTTCTTAACAACAAAATCAACTTTACCCGAATAAAACCATTGTTAGATCAGCTTCAAGGATGTTACAAAGACAAGTATCGTTCATTTGCAGCTTATTACATGACATGTCGACTGGTTGTTATTTTGATAATTATTGCCGATACATCAAATAATGACGCTTCCCAGTATTTATTGATCTTTTTCAATTCCTTGTTAGCCTTTATACATATGACAATAAGGCCATATAGACCTGACATTCTTAATGTGTTTGATGGCTTTGTGTTGCATTTGATGATTGTGGTTTCAATGATACCACTTATTGACAGTTATGATCCTGATTTATTGCTATCATTTATGTTTGTATTAGTTATACTGCCCTTAATACCATTTCTGATAATGGAAATTTACCTTTACAAAAGGACAATTAAGAAAATCACTAAATATTGTGTACCACCTAAACCTGACACTACCAATGACAACAATGAGATACCAATGAGAGAAGAGTTCGTTGATAGTGTTATTGATGATAGCAGAAGGGTGAATGCTACTATATGTGAAATGTAAGTATACTATTATTATCATTATGTGATATAGCATTGCATATCACGCTTCCATGTACATTGCCAAAAATTACCTACAAAGCCAAATTCGGGTGTGTCAAAGGCAATAGAGATAATTTTTGAGCACAATATCAAGAATTTTAGGAAAATATGCTGGATGGAAACTATAAAAAATAAATAAAGCAACATAATATTATTATTCATTAAGTTAGCTAATACAATACTCCACTGCTGCAGTTTTAACAGTGTACTGCACTGTAGATTTTCTATAGCTACTTTCACTTGTACTACTAAAGTTTTAATAATAATTTTGATGGTTATGCTGCAAGCCTATGTAAGTATAAATATCAAACGATGTTTCTGGATCTCCAGGAGACCCCATTAATATTGTACTTTATTGTGTTACTGTTTCTAAATATTCTACACATCATACATTACAGTTATTGTTGTCATGGCTCATAATATGCTCTCTTTACTCTTACATATAGCAGAGAATCAGAGATGGATGATGCCACTCACTATCGTGAATCCTTCATGGAAGTGATGGATGAGATTAAAGACTGACTGTATGCTTTGAGATGTGAACAATGACAAGTGTAGATTGTATGCATATAGTGTGTCACACATACATGTATCCCCCTAATGTGTATCATAGAACTTTCACCTTTTAAATTGAATAGCTGTAGTGTATTACACTATATACAGATCTTTTCCCTAATGCTATCACTACATAAAAATTTACATATGTCACAATTATAAGTGATGTTTTGGCTCAGAAACAGGTGGGCTGAAGGCTAAGTTCTATTTGATATGGCAGGCATTTTGTTGCACAGCAAAACTACGTTGTAGTTACTAGCTGGGGTAATTCATTCCTAACATGGTCGGTTTGGTGAAATACTGCTCATGATATTCATCACTAGTACTGTTCTTGTATGTAGCTACATATTCCTGCTTAACAATACAAGGTTGAATTCTAACATTTTCACGATACTTGTATATGTCACCTTATTTTGGAAAACTGGTACATTATAGCTACGTTTGTCAGATCAGGGTGTTAGATACCTTGCAAAATTTCCTTCTCTTATAATGATGATGAACATTTGGTTACAACTTGAAAGTTGCTGGATTTGGCTTTGAAGAAAGATGATGACACTGAGAAGACACTACTGAAGAGAATAAAGCTTGAACCTGTGGAAGAATTGATAATACGTACTGTACCAGTTGATAAGCACAATGGAAATAGTACTGAAGTCCAAGGATGCAGTAGTAATCTAGACTATTCCACACCTGTAGAAGACCAGAAATTTGAGGTGGATTGAGAGTGGGTAAACACTGGCCATGCTTGCCTAGTAATTTGACATAAAGAAAGATTTTAAATTGAGAAGAGCTGAATGATTTGGTTATAAACCTTGCACAAAAATCACTCGAGAAGCAGTTTCCTGCTATCAGTGGTTTACACAGTTCAATTCTGCAAGCAAAGAAGCAGAATGATGTAGGTGGACAGCAATGTTCGAGGTATTACACACAAATAATTGACTTACGTAGTAACGATTGGATTGATGCTTCCAATGTTCACCTAGAAGAATCAGACAAGGTGATGGTGTATGACTCCCTGTATGACAGCACTGATGACAGAACCCAGGTGATCATCCATGAATTGTTTGGAGTCTCCATTAAACACAATGTTGCCAAGGTTCATAAGCAACAGGGTATCCAAGAATGTGGACTTTTTGCAATTGCATTTACCACAGTGATTTGTTTTGGACAGGATCTTTATAAGCCATTACACCAGAAAGCAATACATCTGTATTTAGGGCAGTGTTTTGAAAGAGACATTTGTTTACCTTTCCCTACGGTGCATCAATTTTTAAATTGTTGTAATAATACGCTAGTAACTAGACAGGTTGTCTGTGAAATTTTCACACTATACACTTATGGTTATGATGCAATTTGTAATTGTATTCATTCTATTCTAGAACTGTCCAGAATTGTGTATATAGTATTGTGGTTTAGCGGTATAATTAAATTGTGTAGGGTTTTTTTTAAAGGTGCTTAGTTACAGTAGCTGTCAGGGATCAATTACCATAAATGCAATAAATACTGAAAGTAATATAGTTAATACATAATAATATTCTAGAAATGCTGAAGTCAATACTCAAAATATTTTCCTATAAACAATTATAGTTCAAGAACCAGAATTCTAATGAGCTATTACTCTGTTGATACTGATAGGCATTGAAAAGCCATTCAGCTCCAAGTGGCTTAAGTATACTCATGTACAAATCCTGGTGCAGCTGCCCGTTAAAGCCTTTCTGTACCTCGTATGAGTACCAAATCTGAAATTTCTCTTCAAGAAATCTTTTATAGTTTTATTGACAGTCAGATCCATTGCTTATAACCTGTCTGTACAGTTTGCTGGTACCTTAACAACAATGATATACATGAAAAAATGCAAGAATGCAAACAATAATGAAGTCATACTTTTAAATAGACTACTTAACTAGACTACAGTCAACAGTATGTGTATGTCTATTAGTGACTATTGGAAATGTGTGGATATTAAATAATATTACACAACTAGTTCTGAGAAGTGCTAATGGACTGAGAAATAATATTCAAGTGCTATCATCCATGTAACTACCTTACCACAAAGTTGTTTACAACATTTCAACACTTCATTGGTTTAATGATAACATTGATGACCCATTTCTTCCTGCAATATCCTTTTTGGACCACCATTATAATATTCACACAGTGATATATATTTTTGTGGAGTACAGCTATAGGAAAGTATATGACATTCAATAAGCCAAGACAGCAAAATAATATGTGACCAAATTTGTGAAAAGGGGTCTTCCACACACATCTAATTCTTTGAACTTGAAAGACCAAGACCTTATTGTTTAGTGAGTAATATCGTGAGTTGTAATAATTATCTTGGCTGTATTGTGCATCAGCGATGACATTGGAGCTGTGACCAAATAGGTTTGCTGTTTTGTAACCCTCCCCACAGGCACCATTGTACTGTGGCATGATTTAATGCTACTGTCAAGACAAACCATTTCACTGGTAGATCGTTTATTTTCTATTTTTTCATATACATCAAACTAGGATGAAGGAATGGGCAAGTTGAACAGATTACACAAGGCATACCAGGCTCATTAAATGTACATCTATGGAAAGATGACTTGAAACAGCCTGCTGCTGAAGAGACTACTAATTAGTTATAATATAATATAACATTATATCAATCAGTGTATATATATACTCACTGACAGAATCAATTCAAAAACTTGATAGCAACGAAGATACAGTCAATGATTGAAGGAGATGATGATTCTGAATGAGACACTTTTGAGATGATAGAGATTTAAGATATGAGAAGGTAACACTCTTGAAATGCTGTTTAAAAGGTGCTAATGCTATTTTTTTAAATGCTATTTTCTGAAGATCTGCCTGGTTGGCAAACATTTTTGGACTCTTTTTAAGCTGAAGATATTGATGAACTTCATAGATCATACTTGTATTGAAAGAAAAATTACAATCCATAGGTTAGAATCTGGGTGAGAATGTCGTAATAATCATAGTCAATCAAGTATCACTGAATTTTTCTTCACAGGTGTATGTAGGGTCAGTCAGGACTGCCAACAAGGAAGAAGAAAGTACACAGTGAATGGAAAACCATATATATCCTGTGTGTATTGTAAGAGTCCACATAGTGCCATGTATTGCAATATGGTATCTGATGCAAAAACACAGTTGGAAATAGTAAATAATAAATGGCTATGCTTTAATTGTTTAGGAAACTACAAGGCTATATTTAATTGCAACTCAAAGAATAGATGCAGGGTATACGTATCATTAGAAACACCACACGTACAGTAGCCTGTGTTGCATGGATAACCCAGCTATTGCAACAAAATCAAACTCTACCTCACAGAGCAATTCACATCCTTACAACCCACTTAGACGTTGCAGAGCATATTAAACCCATCACTGACTTCTGTTTCAACCTAGCTAGTCACTGGCCTTACCTAAACCGTGCAGTCTCTGATCTGAGATTCTAGTTTAGCATGTCTTTTGAAAATCACTGTAGCCTGTTAGAGCAGACTACCATAAGGTATCCACACATTTGATGAAGTGGCTGAAAATTGATTTGTAACACAAGCTTTAGGCAACAAAATTGGATTATGCCTCCACCACAGAGAAAATTTAAACATATTATCTTTTGGTGTTGAAACTACCTCTAATATTACCAATATTAATCATGCTGGAAACAAAATTATGGTGATATCACAATTAGACTATTATATAATAGTAGTATCCCAGATAACAGCACCTGTTCCAAACTTAGTCACTTTATTTCTTCATTTTTGAGACTTTACGTTGGTCCATCATGTAGGCTCTGCAGCATATTTCACTGACATTGACCACTATTGGGAGATAGTGGGCAACCATACCGTATAGCTAACAGGTCCATCCGCCATGGAAAACAAACTTTGATATCTACTTTTCAGGGTCACTCCTAAAACAGTCAGAACCCCATGTTACTAATGCGTACACAATCCTAGCACTTAATATCCAGTTTTCTGACTACTGAGCCACCACACCTGACACTATTTCAACCACCAATTCCCACACTTTTAGAACATTATTCTAGCAATATATCACTTGAACCAGTCATGACAATCTATCAGAGGGACCCCATAACTCATGATAAGGATGAATACTGTGTAGTTTAGACCCTCCTTCCATCTAATCAGTCAGTCTGTGAGTGTCAAACATGAGCACTTGCTGTAAAGGTGGGACGTCAACCAGCTTGTTTGTTAAGTTTATAGAATGGAATTTGTATGGAAGATTAAAATACAATTACGCATACATATTATGCATGTTGCGAGCTACTTTATCTATAGCTGTTCTCCACAAGAATATATATATCACTGTATGGATATTATGATGGTGGTCCAAAAGGAAAAAGTGGTCATCAGTGTTATTATTACACCTGTCCAATAAAGTGTTGGAATGTTTTTAACAACTTTATGGTAAGGTATTTACATGGATGATAGCACTTGAATTATATTATTATTTCTTAGTCTAGTAAATAAATACAGTCGTTGTTTAAGACAGGTTTGGAATTATGGCCATTGTGTGTGGTGGGTTTATCACTATTATTTGTGGTTCCATTT